>NC_046156.1:121686442-121982445 GCF_011064425.1 Rattus rattus | reverse complement strand
GTTTAGAAACTGATCAACGTCTTTAGCTGTCAGAAAATGAAGATTAAAGCTTCATTTAGAGATCCCATCTCACCACAGTCAGGAATGGCTGTCGTCAAGAAACCTTACAACAGATGTTAGAGAGCCAGTGGAGGAAGGTAAGTCCTTCTTCACTGTTGGTGGGGCTGCAAATCAATACATCTGTAAAGAAATAATTTTCAGGGGGGGTCCTTTAAAATGTAAGAAGAGAACTACAATGTGACCAAATCCCGTTAATCCTGGGCATGGACCAGACAGACTTTACATCCTGAGACACTTGAACATCCAGTTCATTGCAGCTCAGTTTACAACAGCAAAGGAATGGAATCAATCAAGATGCCCGTCAGTTTATGAGAGGACAGGGAAAACGTACACATAATGGAATATTGCTCAGCAGTGAAGGAAAATTATATGCTTAAATCTGCAGGCAAATGGATGGAACTGGAAAAATAATACCGTCAGAGGTCATCCAGGTTCAGAAAGAAAAATATAAATATGCAACGTTCTTTCTCATACATGGATCCTAATTTTCACTCTTCCATTTTGTACCTTTAACTGGACTACATGTGGAAGTTGGCAACAGGTCACGGAGGGACAGAGGACAGCTAACTACAGGTAAATGAAAGCTGAGAGGGAGAATGCTGGAGTGGGAAGCAAGGGGAGGGTGGGGAATGGGAATGAGGTGCTGCAGAAAGACGCATGAAGAAAACGACGTGAAAATCTACGATCTTCCAACCCAAGGAGACATTCAACTAGAGGGGACAGGAGAGCACAGGTGATATGGGAGGTGATGGGGGTTTACTTGAATTAGGGTTTAAGTGGGTATGGGGAGGTTGGGAAGTGGGAAAGGCAGGGAGTAATTTAGCCAAAGCTAAGGATACAAAGGAAGCCTATGGAAATTCTCACCTGTGAATATATCTATATAAGGAGTTTGAACAAAGGACCCTGTGTAGGTAGGCAACCAAGATCCCAGAAGACATGGATTATTAAGGACCCAGAAACATCCAACAAAATACCAACTCTTGCTGTTGCTCTTGGCTGCCCGCCATAACTAGACGGTACAGCTTCATTGGTGAAGATACCACTTGGAGGCAGGGAAAGACATAAATCAATCTTGAACCAAGCAGGGAATTCTCTCCCTGCTGGCTGGCAGCCAGAAGGTGCTATTCAGGGTGATGGAGGAGAAAAGACATCAGGGGTCTTACCCAGTGCTGGACCATGGCTGTTACGATACAATAGATTTGTGCTACTCAACTTTGATGGGAGAAGCTTCTTTTGTAGTAGGAGGCAGTCACTACAGAGACTCAGAACTTTTTAAAGTTGAGGGCTCAACTGAGACTGAGTCACCTATATCAACCTCTACCACCCAAGCCTCTGGGAACGTTGGAGAAAAGTTAACTTCAGAGCCACCGGACAGGGAGGAGACTAGAATAACAGCTTCTGGAGATGGTATGGACGTTGCATGCAGCAACTCATAGAGGGTGTGGTACCTGCACGAGAACTTTACAAGACTGAGGCAGTGCCTAAGGCCCCAGCTCTCATGGGGGAGTTATTTGCAGTCAATGTCTGTGGAAGGACAGTTGTTCTCCTCTAGCTATGTGCTACAGTGGGTGACTGTATACCATGTAGACATGGGCAGCACCAGTTGTTCTTCGGTTAGTGGTGATAAAAAAAGCACATGAAATTAGGATAGAGAAGGGACAGGGCACTAGGGGGAGTTTGAGGGAAGCATTGGCAGTGTACAGGGATGACCACTTTACATTGTATAAATGTATGAAACTTTCAAAGAATAAAAGGTATCATTTGAAAAAGACAAAGTAAAAAGAAACCAAAATTAAAATCAAATAGTAGCCCTCCCCTTACTCCCCATAGAAATGACTCTGTCATTTTGTCAGGAAAAGTCCAAACACACACACACACACACACACACACACACACACACACACACACACACACCTATACTTGTTGTGTGGTTGGTTGCATATACTGTTATCGTGACAATCTCTCTTCCTTGTTACCTTTCTCTGTGTGTGCTCATATGTGAATATACCCATGAAGGCATGAGGTCAGCCTTGGGATTGTCATTTTGTGGGACAGGTCTTTCAATGGACATGGACTTCTCCTATTAGGCTAGACTGTCCAGCCAGTGAATCTTGAGATATGAGTTGTCTCTGCCTCTACTGCACTGGGAATACAAGCGTGTGCCAGTGTGCCCAGCTTCCTGTGGTCCTCATGCTGGGTGGTTTTTTCCTACAGGTATTATGATTGAGTTATCTCTCAGCCCCATTTCTTTCTTTTTTCCTCAAGACTTGGCTGCCCAGATGTGAAAACAGAACCTGAATTCAGCCTGTGATTTCTGAAGCTTGGATCTAAGGTGGCTCAAGATGGCTTTCTGCAAGCCAGGATGGTGAGCTATGCAGAACACTCAGGCCCTGTTTGGTGGTGGAATATGGATTATGGACAGTTACCTTGAACTGGTGTCTGGCTGTGTCTGGAGATTATGGAGCTAGGTGTCTTAGCTCTCCCTTTACGGCCACTGAGGCTTCAGAACATTTCCAGATGGCCCAAATCATCACACATTCTCCCTGTGTATTGATTTATTGGTCTGTGAGGCTTAATTTGGACAGAATTAGAGAAACATTTTCTCTGCCAAGGGTACTAGACATTGTGCTTAGCTTCTTGGCTGTTCCTAGTTTCAAAACAGCAGATGACCAGACCAATAAAATGCCAGGTGGAAGACTCCATTGGCTTGGAAGGAAATTTATTCTGTAAGCATCTATTCCATAGACTCTGACAAATACAGATCCGCCAGGGTCTCATGGACCCACATCCCTCCATTTCAGCTGCATAACCACAGGCAGGGGTGAGATCTGCCAGGCCGAAGCAGGATCCATCACATAATTAGAGACACAGTTTGAAAACCCAGACACACATGTTCAAAAAGAGAAACAAGACTATAATCTAATGCCTTCTAATGTCTTTTTAAATTGATTTTTTTTGGGTACAGATTTTCTTTGATTGAGGCAATCTTAAAAGTATGACAGGCAGAATTTCTTCCGAGTAATTTATTATGTGTCTGTTTACATTTAATTTGCATATCCAGCAAACTTTACTGCCAGCCTTCCCCTGTGGCAGACAGGGTTTTGTATCACAGGGCAGTGATGAAGAAGGGAGGTGCTGAGTCTGTCTTCAGAGGGAGGGGTTTGGGGGCAGAGACATGGTATAGAAGGGGTAGAGTTTGGGGACCCAGAGGAAGGAAATAGAGAAAGAGTGCTGTCTGTAGCAGAGGAGCAGACACTGCAGGGAAGCTGTGGGGTGCAGAGAAGTTGTACAGAGCTGTAAGAGTAGAGAAGGGCAGCAAGGAGAGGAACTGAGCTGGACTTGGGGCTCAGTAGTCAGAGACACTGAAGGTCAGCTGGGACTCCAGAGTCATGCAGAAATTAGCTGGGTCAGAGGGCAAAGTGAACATTTCTGGAAGGAGGCGTGCTGTATACAAAAGCTGGGAAGGCACCCTGGCCCATCTGGGAACAAATGCTTTATTAGGGGCAGGGGCAGTGTAGACACCACGCTGGCAGGAGTCGGGGTTGAGGGTGAAGAGCTAAGAAAGGTGCAGATTATAAAGTTTATAGTTAGGTGAGTGGATTCTGACTGTTCTAAGGAAAAAAATCATTATCTAAATGTGTGCTTTAGGAAGATTACTATGAATGAGGCAAAAATGGGATAAACAGGAACCTGCGTTCCCTACACTGGTGTGAGCCTAGTTTGAACTGTTCCCACTGTTTATATAAGGGGCAGTGGAAACTAGAGTAGGGTGTAGGCAGCAGAGATGGGGATAAATGGTGGATCTGAGAGATAGGTCACAGGATTGATAGGACTTAGTACTTGATTAGATATTCATGCAGGAAGGACAAGAGAAAGAAGAGAGACAACAGAAAGGTCGAGCTAGTAAGAGTGAGGCAGGCAGAAGGAAAAGGAGAAAGAGGGGAGAGAGAGCTATGAGCAGCCTTATGGAGGTATTAGGTCTGGGATAGAGATTAGAAAAGGCCAACAGAACTGTGATGTAGAGTTTGGATCTGACATAAATGCATGGAGTTCCTTTGGGATGCTTAGGTATGGTGCAGAGTACACTGTGGTCTGTGTGGTTTTTATGGTTTCGAGGATAAACATGAGTCAGAATCATGAACTCACACAATCTCAGGTTAGTTACACAAGACTTAAGCTGATCAAAATTCCAGCATAGATGGGAGAGGTGATTTCCAGGTCCTACCCCTTACTGAGGAGTTACTGGTAGTGTTGGTAACTGCTGGGGAGAGACAATCACTCTCCTTAGAGGATGTCCTTACTAGTAGCTTCTCATGCTCTAGCAGGTATCACCACATTCATAGCATAGACGGGGCTTCTTGGTTTGTATGTGAGTAAAAAAAGATAAAGTTATCCAGAGAAACGGTCAGACTAGATTCTCTGGAGTCCATTCCCTTCACGTCACCATAGACAGATGCAAATAATAAGTAGAAATACAGACACTCCTCCCATGCCTGCCTTTAGCCTCATCTGCAACTGAAATAAAGCAGGTAAAGCTTAGACAGACATTGCTATGTTCTTGTAGCAGAATAACAGTATTAGGGAGTTTTACTCTAGGCACATGACCTATGTAGTCTCGGTTCCTGGCCACTTTAGCAGTGTCAGGTTCCGTCTTATGGAGTGGGCCTTGAATCCAATCAAAAAGGGGTTGCCTATGTGATTTAGTTACTTTTTATTGCTGTGGTAAAATACCATGACCAAAGCAAGGTATATTTTTAAATGTTTAATTTGGGAGCTTATAGTTCCAGAGGATTAAGGAGAGAGTTATGGAGAAACTGGCAGTAGAAATGGGAATGTATATGGTCATATTTCATTGCATGAACATATGATGTCCCCAGAGGATAAAAACATTTCTAATAAGAAGTTCTGTGTTTATTTTTTAAGAATAAAACTATAGCTAATGATACGGGCTTTGGGTACTGTTGATTGAACTCACTGGAGAGGGTATGTTGAATCCATGAGATTGGGTTAGGAGAAAAGAGTGTGTTTCCCAGCATTAAACTCTCAGTAACCTCAGGAACAGATAGGCAGATAGGAACAGATAGGAGACTCACTAGAGAAAGGTGAAGATGAAGACTCATAAAAATGATGGAAGCATTTTACCAGTGTATAATAATGTGGACAGGCCTGTGTTAATAATAGATACACAACCATCTTATTCAGTTCAATACATACAGAATAGGCTGTGAGTCAGACTGCTTTGGATTACAGGTAATATATATATATATATATGGTCTATATATGTAATAATAATAACCATGGAAAAAGAAGATCTATCAATTTGAAACGGGGATGCAAGGAAGGAGTTGGAAGGAGAAGACTTGTGAGGGATTGAAGAAAGAAAAGGAAGAAAGTAATAGAGAATTAAGCCTACATTGTAACAGTAAATATGACATCTGTGGAGTTTATTGGAGTGACAAGGTAGCTAGAACATCCCATTTTCACTTAATGGCTTATTTTTCATATGTAGTTTACATGTCTACAAAGCTCTCTACCAACTTACTCATATGGCTTTTCTTTTGTTTGTATTGAGACAGGATCTGATTGAGTTGGCTCCCACCCCTGCATAAGAAGCTATTTGCAATTAGTAATTATCAATATCACACAGATACATACTCTAGGACCTACAACAGTGACCTGTCCATAAGATATACTGGTGCAATGGTGGCATAAATGTTATAGAAGTAATGTGGTAGTTTGAATGGGAATGGCCTTCATAGTCTCATATATTTGAATGTATGGATCCCAGTTGGTGGAACTGTTTGGGAAGAATTAGAAGGTGTGGCCCTATTGGAGAAGATGTGGGTTTTGAGATTCCAAATAATCCATGCAATTGCCTCATGCTTGTGGACTAAGATGTAAGCACTCAGATACTGCTTAGTGCAATGCATGCTGTATGTCTTGCTCTCTCCAGTGATGGTCATGGACCTTAGCCCTCTGGAACCATAAGCTCCCAAATTAAACATTTAAAAAAGTACATTGCTTTGGTCATGGTATTTTACCACAGCAATAAAAAGTAACTAAATCACATAGGCAACCCCTTTTTGATTGGATTCAAGGCCCACTCCATAAGACGGAACCTGACACTGCTAAAGTGGCCAGGAACCGAGACTACATAGGTCATGTGCCTAGAGTAAAACTCCCTAATACTGTTATTCTGCTACAAGAACATAGCAATGTCTGTCTAAGCTTTACCTGCTTTATTTCAGTTGCAGATGAGGCTAACGGCAGGAGTGGGAGGAGTGTCTGTATTTCTACTTATTATTTGCATCTGTCTATGGTGACGTGAAGGGAATGGACTCCAGAGAATCTAGTCCGACCATTTCTCTGGATAAATGGTATGATGTAGGCAGGAGTTAAGTTATGAGTTTTGTAGTGAACACTTACATCTGTATTGTAATGGAAATGGAGAAGGAAAGGTAAATCTGAGATTTTTTAGGTAAAAAAAAACAATAAGAAACAAACTGCTTTGCCCCTTCTAAAGCAGCAACATTGTCAATCTTGAGCATGTGTGTTTTTAAAGAGCTTTCATGTATATTGACTTATTTGACCTTCATAAGCCCCTTGTCTAAGTCACTAGGCACTAACACCGGACCCAAGTCAAATCCTAAAACTTGTGTTCTTTTCTCCAATGCAGTCTTCTTTCCCTTCACCCAGCCCTGATTTTCCAAATTGTCCTTGGCTGTAAGATCAATCAAGGCCATTGCTGGGCAAATATCTTGGCTGGAGGAAAAGCAGGACACAGCCCTTCAGTTGGTCTCTTGTCAATTTGTCAAGACAAACCAAGTTCATTCTGTTTAGAAATACAAGGCTACCGATCTTGCATCTTGCCCTCAATCTCTTTTCTATCAAGAAGAAAACTTCAACAGAATACTAAAAAGGAATTTTTATTTTTGACCAGGGTTCTAAAGGAATGAGAGAAAAGACAAAGAAACGATAGTTGTCTGACTTTGCATACAAGATCTCTAAAACAAGCATTTAAAATCTGTCTCTCTCTCCATCCACTTACCTAGTGTATATATATATATATGTGTGTGTGTGTGTATATATGCACAGATGTGACTGGGTATCTATCTATCTATCTATCTATCTATCTATCTATCTATCTATCTATTTATTTATCTATCCACTTGTATATATATGACTTTCCAATATTCTCCTTATTATAATTCTTATGAAAGAGCTAAATTCAGGGACCATTCCTGTGAAGAGAGTGCTTGAGAATATGCTTCTCAAAGACCAGATTTGGGCCACATAGGAGCAGTATGACCTGTAACTATCTTGAGTTCCATCCTCTGTCTCCTAAATCTTCCTAGAAGGACCAGCATTGGTGACTTTCTCACTGTACTTGCATCTGGACATTCCCATTAAGAGTTTATAAGAAATCCATGAAAGTAGAACATGAGAGCATGTGGTTATGTTGAACATTAAGAAGCCCAGTCAGTGATGCAAGGCTGAGGTCCTAGTCCTACTCTCATTGTGTGGGTCTTGTTCTGTAGGGCTCAGAGTCACAGGAGGAAGCATAGAGGTTCTGGTCTGGTCCAAAGTTGCTCTTAGCTCCAGAATTCCAGGTATAGAAAAGAAAGCTGTTTATGGTGGCCATTGAAATAATAATCGTACCAATATCTCCAAAAACATCTAGGAGAGGGCTGTGCCTGCAAGGGCTCTTCTAGACAGATTTCCGTTTGCATTGAGATACACCCTGAATGTGTCTGTAGCATTCTATGCACCAGAATCCTTGACTGAATGAGACAGAGAGAGGCTAAGCATCTGCCCTCATCTCTCTGCTTCTTCACTATGAATGCGGTGTGACCCTGTACCTCTGGCCGCTGCTGCCATGACTTCCCCACCATGATGGACTTTACTTTCAAAGTGTGAACAGAAAGAAACTTTCCCATCCTGATGTTGCTTTTGTCAGATAGTTTTTTGCACAGCAAGGAGAAAGTAATCAAGACAATGTTTTACTGGATTAGAAGGCTTGGAAGGTATAACCAAGTTCAGATGAGATTCTTTGGGTCTGATCTAATTGCTGTCCTGACAGATAAAAGGAGACACAGACACAGAGAGAATTTACATTAGGAGTGATGGAGATATAGAAGGAAGAAGGCATTGTGAAATGGGGCGCAGACATGCATGATACTGATACAAGCTAAAGGATGCTGAGGCTAGAGAGTAGGAAGAGGTCAAGAAGCATTGGAGGCAACAATGTTTTCTGAACATGAGACAATACATTCCTGCTGCTTTTCTCCCCCTAGTTGGTTCTGTTGAGCCAGCAACCTCACATAGGACTAAGTTGTGATATCAGTGAGAATGTGTTTTAATACTGAGTTATGGTGAGTTCAATGGATGGTAGCAAGCTTCAACTTGCTTTTGTTCTCATCAGATCATACTCTGCAGAAGACCCAGGTCTGGGAGGTACATATAATCCCTCGTGGAGAAATGGCTTCCTGAACTGACAGAGATACACCCTTTCTTAAGCTCTCATTTAATTCCTCAAGTGGATCCTGTTTCTACTAACCAGGTAGAGATGAGATGCCTCACACAGATAGTGGTTCATCTGCCCAGAACTGAGAACCTTGCAGAAGTCTGCCTGACTTTACTTTTCCTCTCCATCATCCTCAGACTAATCCAGAAAAACAAGGTGGTTGGACATCTAGGGTTTGGGATCTCATTTACTGTTCTTATAGGGAACTCTACCTTACCTTAATTACATCTAAAAATCTGGATGCAAGAATGTATTTATAGCAGGCTAAGATATAGATCAGCTTTACATTGCTTGGCTAGCATGCATGAAGTCCCAAATTTGATTTCTAGCAACACACACACACACACACACACACACACACACTGGACACATACTCCAAAAAGAAAAAAAAGTATTCTAGGTTCATAAAATACTACCTCAAATCTATAGACATCAAATAGAGAATAGATTATATATCTCAAATTTACTATACATCAAACCCTAGACTCTGGGCCTTGTGTTGTTTTTGTAATATTAAGCTAAAAAGGACAGTTCTCAGCCACTTGGGAGGACTTGCCTGTGGAACTGGAAAGCATTCTGGGCTAGAGGGCAGAAGATAGGTACTTTTCCTTTGCCGTCTTAAGGGGATATCTCAGCAAATCAGTCAAGCCTTTTCTCATTTCCAAATATCTGTTCTTTTCCCCATTATAACCTGTGAAGAATTGGACCAGAATTGGGTGCTGCGGTTAATGTTTTATGGTGAGCTGTCCTTCTGTGCTTTGAATGTCCACAGGAACACCCACCAGCTGGTAACTCAAACAGTTGGTGTTAAGTGACATGCACAAGGCAGCCCTGCTCATGTTCTGAGGGAGCAAATGACTTTAGCTGCATTTTCTTTTCTCTCATGGACACAGAACTGGTGATTTGTTTTCTAGAAGGATGCTTAGAGGCTGAAGAACATTGCTGACTCGAGAGAAATGTTAAGGTCAATGGTATTCATGCTGGGCTGCCATGACATCTGAAGAATTAAAGTGCTGTTTGCAGGGTTAATTGTAGCTTCACTTTTTAACTAAGTGAAAATAAACTATAAACCCACTCCATTCCCACACAGGGAATTTCCCAGAATCTTTCAACTCTCCAGATGTTAAGAGGATTAAAGCATATTTAAATTAAGGATTAAGCTTCAAAAAGATATTTGAGTGTTAAGTGTGTATTTCCGAAGACATTGACTGGAAGCTTCCCCTTGAGACTGGCGAAGAAGGGGTCGGGATGAGACAGTCATTCTACAGTCTTGTTTATTTGGGGTTAATGTCTATTGGGAATGGACATGAGAGAAAAAGGAAGGGCTTAGGAAGTTCAAAAAGTGAGTGATGGAAGTGCTACAACATGTGCAGAGACAGAAGTGCAATGCTGTGGAAAGAGGAAAGCATTTTAATGTGGCTTCCTGGGGTGGGGAAGAAAGGAAATTGGAAGCAAAGCAGCATGGCTCCTCAGAAGACCCAAAGGCAATGGCTGAATCCAAAAAGATACTGAAATGGGTAAAATGACACATTGAGATTTCAAAATTTTAGTTATAAGAGTGATCAAAGATGTCAAAGTAAGACCTGGAGAAGGAAGCCATCAGACTTAAGAAAGAAAGAAAGAAAGAAAGAAAGAAAGAAAGGAAGAAAGAAAGAAAAAAAGAAATCTAAATATTCAATGTTGCAAATGAACAATTCCAAGAGTCAATTAAAAAATAGAGTGTAAAGTACTAAATGCTCAAGCAGAAGACAGACTGTGGGCTGGAGGACAAGGATGAGGAAATACCTCATCCAACATCAATAAAGAAGAATAAATGAATATGACTGCAACTTCTAAGAACCTTGGAATATGACCTGGAGACCAAATCAAAAAGTCCTTGGGGTAGAAGACAGAGCTGACACAAAAGGTAAAAGTGTAAAGACTCCATACAGTAATAACACAGCAGGAAATTAACTTCAGATCTAGAGAAAGACACTGAACTACCTAATAGATAAGCCTGGAGAAGGAGCTCTCCCAACATGCTACAGTCAAAACATAAAAACATAGATCAAAGACATAATATTAAAATCTGTAAGGGAAAGCACCAACTTGCCTATAAGACAAAGCCACATCAGAATAACATCTGACCTCTTACCAACAACTCTAACAACCTGGAAAGCACAGGCTGATATATTCTAAGCTGTGAAAGTAAATACTGTTCACTAAGAGTTTTCTGTCCAGCAAAGTTAACATTTTAAAACTCTGTGAAGAAAAGGGTCACCTTAAGACAAACTAAAGTAGTTCATGACCACTAAGAGAACACTGCAGAAAAGCTTTAAAGGGTTGCTATATGCAGAGGAGAAAGACAGCCACAATCATGGGAATATAGGAAAGAATAAACTTCATGAAAGCAATAGTTGAGCAAAAGAAAGCTTGGAATGAGTCTATTGTATCCCACATAGTAATCTAGCTAAGGGGCAGAATGAACATTCTACAGATTATTCTACTCTCTAGCTAAGGAGCAGAATGAACATTCTTCAGATTATCTTTTCAACTGATATGGATCACACATTCCTCTCAGCAGCCCAAGGAAGCTTTTCTAAAACAGATCATACTCTAGGCCACAAACCAAGTCTCAACAAATATAAAAAATATCGAAATAATGTTTTGGGTCTCACCAGACCACAGTGGACTAAAAAAAGAATTTATTAGTGAGAATATAATAAAAGAACTTATTAAAGAGAAACTATACACTGTACCAGCATAACTAAGAGGAAAGTTCATAGCTTTCAGCACTTTGAAATCAATGCAATCTTAAATAAATGACCTAAAACAAGAGCATGTCAAATCCTAAGAAAATTTGCAGTAAGAAATAATAAAGAACAGAGTAGGAATTAATGAAACACAGATAAAAGAATAAATAAAATGAAAGTTGGTTCTTTGACAAGATAAAGAAGATTGACAAACATCTAAATAAACCAGTCAAAAACCAGAAATACCAAACTGATAAAATGAGAGACATGGGTAAATGTTACAACAATTCCAATGAAGTTCAGAGTATCACGAGGAAATATTTTCGAAAGCATACTTTCCCAAACCTAGAAGAAATGGATAAATTTCTGGGCACATATAAACTACCAAAATTAAATCAAGAAGGTATAAACTATTTAAACAGACACATAACAAGCAAGGAGCCCAAGCTACAGTGGAGAGTCTACCAGCAAAATAAATGAACATGGGTTAATTGGTGAATTCTACCCAGCCACTGAAGAAGACCTAACATTAATATTCCTCAAACTGCCCCTTGAAATACAAAGATAAGTAACTCTACCAAACCTATTCCATGAGGCTAGTAATACCCAGATAAAAAGTGGATAAGGACACAATGAAAACAGAAAATTTTAGGCCAGTATTCTTGAACATAGGAACAACTATTCCAACCTCTAGATCTAATGCTGTCTCACATATTCTCTTCTTTCTCAATCTATGTTCAGAACAAACTCAGAACTACCAAAACAAAACAAAACAAAACACCCCTGCACTTGTCCATATTTCATGGCAAGAATTCCAACAATAAAAAGATCAGTATCTTCTCTTTGAAAGTCCTGTAGAAATATTTTGTTAATTATAATTACCTAGATAAATATAGGTTACAGAATTAAAAAAATCATGAACTTAATAAAAAATTCAAGGAGTTTATAAAGAACCCAAAGAAACAACTCAATGAAATTATATAGAAAGAACTTAAAGAGAATAAACAATAAAGAGAATGATACCCAAGAAATCACAAATGTTAGGCTGGTAGAAATAATGAAGACAATCTAAGACTAGAGAATGGAATTCAATAAGATAATAGCATTGAGGAGGACTCAACTGGAAATGAAGACAAAATTGAAAAAACCAAAGCCTTATACATAGAATGGATCAAGTAGAAGATAGACTATGAGGTCTTGAAGATAAAGTAGAGGATCTGGAGGATCTAGACCATTGGTTCTCAAATCTTTCAAATGCTACAACACTTTAATACAGTTCCTCATGTTGTTGTTACTCACAACCATAAAATTATTTCATTGCGACTTCATAACTGTAATTTTGCTACTGTTATGAAGCATAATGCAAATATCTGATATGTAGGATATCTGATTGATATTTGACCATCCAAAGGGGTCATGAACCACATGTTGAGAACCACTGATATAGGCTAAATAAGCAAGGAATATTATTATTTTTTTAATAAACATAGGAAAGGAACACACTGGAAATGTGACACACCATGAGAAAAATCAAACCTTTGAATTATAGGAAGAGCTGAGGGAGGAGAATCCCAAATTGGTGGTATAGACTGGGTCTTCAACAAGATTATAGAAGAAAACTTCCTCAAACTAAGGAAAGCTATATCTATACAGATACAAGAAACACATAGAACACCAAATAGACAAGGCTAGAAAGAAAATTCCCATGGCACATCACAGTTCAAATATTAAGCATATATAAAAGTGAAGTATATTGAAAGTACAAGAGAGAAAACACAAGATACATATGAATAAAATTCCATTAGCAAAGCAATTCATTTCTCAATGGAAACCTTGAAAGCCAGAAGAGACTAACAGCATTCCAAATCCTAAATCCATGATGTCCAACCTAGAGTAATATACCCAGCAAAACTATCTACCGTAGTCAAAGGATAAGAAACAAAACTTTCCACAACATAAATAGCCTAAAAACATTATACCACAGACATCAAACCTAAACAAAATACAGGAAGCATTATTTCAGGCTGATGAGAGAAGTAAGCATAGCAGACAGACTGTGGAAAGAATTAAAGAGCCAATTTTTCAATTTCTTACAAGCTGTATTAAAAATGTTACATGCCATTTCCAACTAAGTTTTTTAATGCCAGAAATGCAACATCGGCTCAAAATACACAGTTCAATAAAGGTATTAGGACACATGCACAAGAAAGGTGCATGAGAACACAAAAAATAAGTCATAAAGACATAACAAATTACAGAATCATCTCAATAGATTCAGAAAAGGCCTTCAATTAAGTCAATATCCATTCCTGATAAAACTTTGAAAAGAATCAGGAAAAGAAGGAGTTTATGTCAGTATAATAAAGTCTGTACACATATTAAAAAGTCCCACTGTGTTCCATTTCATACTAAATAAGCAAAGGCAAAATCATATTTTCTAAAATCAAGAATGAGTAGCATGTGCCCACCCTTACCTCATTTACTCAATACAATGCTTGAAGTATTGAGCTAAAGCAATAAGACAAGAGAAAGAAATAAAAGAGATAAAGGGGGAAAGGAAGAGGTAAAAGTATTTTCTTTAGGTTTGGCTTCTGGGATATAATTTTTGAGTTTTTTTTTATTGAGAAATCATCTGTCATTCTGATGGGATTTCCTTTATACCTGACTTGTAGAGGCAATGATCCTATACTTATCAGACTTTAAAGATGCAAGTCATATATCAGACAAGCACTTTTTATGTGTTGTATCTATATTTTCTAATAAATCAAGACATTATCTTATAATGCTTTAATAAAATCTTTAAAACTTTTTGTTTTTTAGTGACATTCATTTTTCTTATTTAGTATAAGGTCTTTTTTCCCACTTGTATTTTTCCCATTATTTTATTAACATAAAGGAATTAAACAAAATGTTTAATCAGAGATATTAAGAAATTCAGAATTCAGAAAATTGAATTTCTGTTCAGGTACATTCAACTTGTCATTCCAGAACTGAGTCTATTGACACATCATCAGGGCACCTGACTCAAGCCTCAAGCATGCTGAAGACCAAATAGTGATCAACAGTTTTCCTCAGAGGAACATTAATAGGTTCTTTGCTTGAAGCCAGAAACTCATTTAGTCCCTGTAAGTTGTGTGAGTTTTGGTGGAAAGTAAAAACTTTGACTCTAACTCCAACTGTTGACCTCTCCTCAGATCCCAAACTGAATATCCAATGGGTCATGAAATCCTGCCACAGTTTAGTTATCTGAAGCCCAGTACTCCATTCTCCACTCTAATCTTGTTCTTCTCCCAGCTCAGCAACTACACCTCAGTCTGCTCACAGGAAACCCTGGATGATGCCTATCATCTCCCTCTACACAGAAGGTCACTATAGAACAGTAGTTCTTAACCGGTGGGTCACAACCTCTTGGGGTCAAATGACCCTCTCATGGGGGTTGCCTAAGACCACTGGAATATAGATATTTATATTACAATTCCTAACAGCAGCAAAATTAGTTATGAAGTAGCATAACTACTTCATAACTAAATAAAAGCTAGGGGTCACCACAACATGAGGAGCTGTATTAAAGTGTCACAGCAGTAGGTAGGTTGAGAAGCACTTCCACAGAGTTACCTCCCAGACTGTAGGAACCCAACATGGACTGTCACAGCCCTGCTCATTCTGATATCCATACAATCATCCTCTCAGACTCGAACCACCTGCAGCTTCTTCCTCAGTCTCCCAGCTTCCTCTGGCTCCCTAAGATTCATCACCTCTGCATTCCAACTTTCTTTCTCAAAGACACCCCAGGCTCCACTCCTTCCCTGCTTATAGTGTGGCAGTGGTTTCCACCCAAACAGATTCAGATCCATGGTCCTCAGGCTCAGGGGACAGAATCTGGCTTCTGTTCCTCCTATCCTCTCCTTGGACAACTTTCCTACTCTATCTAGTCTATGTTAGTGCCTTGCAGGCGAGTTCCCATTTCTCTTCTCTACTCACAGTGCTCTTAGGGGTTATTGGATTTGTACATGGGAAATAATATGTTAATATTAATATGTGTGCTGTTTTCTCCTTTGATACATAATGATAGATTAGATCATTTTTCTTTGCAAATGCCTTTTTGGGAGATATCACCATTTTCTGTTTATCATGACATCTCCAGAAGCATTCAGCTCATTACTTGTCAAGTCTGTACTGACTTTTGCTATACATATACCCAATGTCACCTCTTCACTTTTATTACTTTTGTTTTGGTGAGTGTCTGTGTGTCCGCATGCATGAGTGCATGCGTGCATGTGTGAATGTGCCCACGGGTCACAGCTCCCACATGGAGGCCAGAGGATTACTTGTAGAGGACAGTTTTCTCTTCCAATCATGTTGGCCCTGAGACTTAAACTCAGGTTGTGAGGGTTAGCAGTGATTGGCTGAGACATCTCACTAGTCCTCATAGTTATTTTACATGATTAAAATGCTACTAACTCTGAAAATATATTACCCATCTGCTTATGGAATTTATCGTGTCTTGATTTTCAATACACCCAATTATTAAAAAAAACTTAAAAATATCACATACCAATTAAATTCTGTACAACTCAACGAATTTCTATACAGTTAGATAGGTGTTTGGAATGGAAGCCACGGAGCTCTACATTACATTTTATATTTTTTGTATTGAACATATTTTATGCACTTACTATCACCAACTCCTCAAAACATCCATGATGACAGAGTTAGAATTAGAGAAATATATATGAAACTTGAGTTCTTTGCCTGCATTCAATCCTTCTTTATTCCCTTATTCTTAGCCTTTCTTGTTCTCTTTTGTGCTATTTTTGTACTCACCTGGCAGTTGTTTACATATATGCATGTATTATTTGCTAGGTTTTTCTTATAAAAGAGAACATACAGGGTTTTTTCCCTTGAGATTGTGTGACCTCACCTAGTATTGTATAATTACACGTCAGTAGTGCCAGTGAGATGAATGGCATGCAGCGTGATTCACGTCATGTCAGAAAAATCCCTCGGAAGTCATATCATTGTGGTTTAATGAAAAGAGCTCTTGATTTGTGAATGGACTCCAAGTGCAAACCATGAAGGGGATCCTGGAGAGCAGTGCCACACAGCTGGTCTCATTTCAACCAGAGGCAACCCCACAGTGCAACGGCAACTCTTAGGGATGTTGTTTCTCTAATGCTGCTGACACACGTAAGTTAGGGGTGGGTCACCGTCATCCTGTACAGGAGAGACAAGTGTTTCTATTCCCCTCTGCATGCTAACAGCAATAGTGAGATGTCAGAATGATGCGTACTGGCTATAAATACACAAATAACAAATGCTTCCTGGGAGCTAATGTTAGAAGCTATAGACATATCTATTTAGTAAAAGTTTAAAATTTTCTGGCTCAAGTCATTCGCGCCTTCTGAATCTCTGTAGAACTGCAAAGAGCACCAAACTAAAATGTTCAGAGTTGTGAATGGCATACTATTTTGTCCTTTTCAGTTGAGCCTGGAGCATCTAAACAGAATTCATCTTGTGACCTGTTCTTTGAGATTAATTTTGCTGAGATCTGTTAACTCGAATGGATATGCAAATGAAAGAGAAAATTCACTGAGGAGTTACAGGGAAAGTTCTGGGAAGAGCATCAGGGGACCCTGAAGCACTGCAGGCACAGCCTGGGAGAACAACTTTGACAGAAAGCAGGAGAAGACACTCTGGGCAGGGCAGCTGTCGGACACCTGCATGCCCCCCCACCCCCTTATTCAAGAGCCTCAACAAGACTCTTGTTGGTAGAGATTTGTTGTGAGTGGTCACAGGGCAAAAAAATGACAAGCTGGTGAAGCAAGGTCATGCCCTGAATTCGACAAACCTAATCAGAACTAGACACTCTCCTTTTTCTTCTCCGCTTAAACTGCTTCAGCAGGAATTTAGAACAGACAAAAAGAAATCTGTTCTGATTGAAATGATTGCAAGACAGAGTGATGGGTCACTAGGCTGGTTTTGGAGTGTTCTTTCTTTGAGTGTTAAAAATAGAGTTGATACTCAAGGATGCTCTGAATCACAGACTCATAGACCATCATGGTGGGAGATAGCCTGAGAAGTGATTGGATAGAAATTTCCAGATTTCATTCTGTAAGTAGTCACCTGGAGATGGTTTTAAAATCCCAGATTCTTTGTGAATAGGACCAATAAATCATGAACTTGGGTGTGGGTCTAGGCATCAGGTGCATGGTGCTTGGTCTCAGCACCATGATTGGATCTGGGTTTGTGAGGATATTCCCAAGAAGGATTAACTAAGATGTGGAGGGACCCTTCCTCAGGGTCGGCTGTACTTCCTGGTTGCAGCCCATACATGAATCCAGGAGCAGTGGAGGACCACAGCCTACATCTCTTGAACTTTATTTAATACACAGGGACATTTTAGTAGGTAACCTTCCAAACCTTGAGTAATCAAAATAGCACAGTTTAGATGTAAATACAAACACACAGGCCAATGGAGCAGAGCAGAGAGCCTAGAAGTGAACCCCAAGCCAGCTGACTGTCAATAAAGGTGCTAAGAATATGTAAGAGAAAAGGACTCTTTCAATAAATGATGATTAGAAAGTTGGATATCCTACAAAGAAAAGTGAAGTTAGGTCCTGGTTTTTTAATAGTGAGGCATACAATGTGTCTTATATCTGCCTTTTAAATACTGTGTTTATGCTCATAGGTTAGTACTGCTCTCAGCTTTGGTCAGGGAAGTTTTGTTTTGTGGAATTGAGTGATGGCAGTTATGACAAATGCTCAGGCCTAGTAAAAGTGCTCAGAATAAATGACAGTTGAACGCTTATCCCAATAGGACATCTCTATCATCCTCTCCAAGGCACAAGGATTATGGCAGAAGAGGGGCTGCAAAGAAGGTAAGATCTATAGGAAGGAGAAGAGTGTCGTAGAATGCTGTCTTCCAGGCATGTCATAGCTGTTATACTCCTAAACTCTTAGCTTGTCAACATTCTGTCATGAAAGGATGGGGCTTGTGGGGCCCCACTTGTCCTTGATGATGTATAGGCAGAGTTAATGGATGTTGCCAGAGGACGTTTTCTTCAGTGGTGTAGCTCTGGGTAGCTTGCTCATGCTTCTGTAAATAAGCCCTCACTCATGAAACTGTAAGAACCCTAGTTAAACTTAATGGATCACAGATACATGAAAGAAGAGGACTTATGAAAACAAAGGCATCAGTAGACGTTTGAGAATATATATATATATATATATATATATATTCAAAAGAGTAGACACGAGTCTTGGCCAACAAGTGCATAAAAATATGCTTAATGTGACTAATCAAAATCACAGTGAGACACTGCTTCACACCAGTAAGAATGGTTGTTATCAGAAAGGCCACAGATGATAAGCACTGGAGGGAAGGCAGAGATAGAGGACCAATTACACACAGTTTTACTCACAGCCTGTAAGAGCTGATCTCAGAGAAGCTGAGACTGGATGGTGGTTACCATAGGCAGTCTACAGTAGGAGGAGAGAGCATGGAAGAGAAAAGCTGGCCTGTGAGTGGGTCATTATAGTAAGATAGGAGCAGAGAGCTTGGATGCCCTGTCACACAGTAGGGTGATTATATGCCAGAGATGTGCTGGACATTTCAAAATCCAGAAGAGAAGCTTATCAAATAAATACACAAATACGTTTAACCCATAAATAGCACGCAATTGTAATGCATTGAAGTCCATCACTCCATATATTCATCTTTATTTCATGTGAATAGTTATTTTGCCTACATGTGTACCACAGTTGTGTCTGATGTCCACAGAAGCTGGAAGTGGGTATCAGATTCCCTGAAACTGAAGTTAATTATTGTTTTAAACCACTATGTAGGTACTGGGAACTGAACTCTGATCTAGAAGAGCAGCAACTGCTCTTAAACACTGAACCATCTCTCTCGTTCTAGTTAAAATGAATTTAATACAAAGGAGAATCAAACAACATACTTAGTCATCATCAACACATTGTCTTTCTGTTTTGGAAAAGTCTCATGTAGCACAGGATGATCTCGAACTCATTATGAAGCTGAGGGTGGTCTTGAACTCCTGATCCTTTTGCCTCTACTTCCCAAGTACTGGGGTTACACATGGCTGTAATTATTAACGTATTCTTTTAGACAATTAAAAGTTATTAAAACAGTCAATGAAAAATAAGTCATTTTCATTGTTGAGGAATCAGATTATGAATTAATTTATAGTTTTTGTTAAAGGTAGGATTGGTTCTGGTGTGGTGCAGCAGGCTTTCTGGAAGTCGGAGAGCTGGCCATGCAGACTGTGGTCAGATCCAGCACCACAACTTTGCTTTTGTCTTGTCCTTGTTGGATGGCCACTTAGCATGAGGCCCCCCATCTCCTCTGACAGTCACATTCATTCTGGGAACCCTGTGGGTTCAAGATGGTCTATATGCCCTCTTAATGAGCAATGACACAGAGCCCAGTGTGAAAGGCCACCCTGTGGAGTGTGACATACCCATGAAGGAATGTGTCTTTGGCTAGAGGAGGTTAGCTGGAGCAGCAGCCTCTTCCAAGGTGCTCTAGGTTCTGGCCCAGGGACTCTAACTTAACAGATGCAAGGAACCTGGGGCTCTCTCTGCTGTCACGTCTTATCTGCTAGGCAGTGCTGGGCTTTACTGTTGCTCAAAAGAAACAAATTGGCCTGTCTGAGCAATTGCACTTTTGGTAAATCTTTTGTTAATTGAACCACGAATTTGTCATGTTTATACTTGACTATATATACTAAGCTTTCTACCCAGTGTACTTCTTTTACTTTGAGAAGCAGAATTTACTCTAGCCTCACCTAATGATACATATCTGTACAGTTTCTGGACAAAAGTTCTGGGTCTATTTTTCTAGGGTGTATTTAAATAGATGCACAATTATTAAAATAAAATGTTAATTTATTTTCCTCTTAATTGGATAAACCAACTTAACTCAAAACCTAATTCAATTTATTGAGTCCCCATGTGGTATAGATGAAATTACAACCAACACCATATCCTGTTGGAAATCTCCCCATGTATTTTATATTATATGCTTGCTTTCTTCATTTTAACCTGTGATTCCCAGGTATAGTGTGTGTGTGTGTGTGTGTGTGTGTGTGTATGCATCTTGTCAGTTCCTCTAAGGAGTGAGCGATCTCCATTCTAGGGCCTCAGGCAAGTCTGCCTTTCCATATTCATCTTGCTGTATGCTCACTCATTTAGTAAATATTTGCAGATGAGCTCATGTCTGGAGTGCAGAGTCTAATAGACAGATTTGAAGTTTAGGGAACTTTCCAAACTGCTATTTGGTCTGTGGTTAGTCTATCAGGTTGTGGATATCAATCTGTGGAACACTGAAATTTGGTTAGAATGGTGCAAGGTAAAGTTTCATTATGGTGGAGTTCTACAGAAGATATAGTAGTCCCTGAGAGGCACACCACAAAAGCTGTTGCATCCTCAAATCCATCAAAGCTGCTGCAGGCCCCTCCTTCAGGCCCAGCCTACCTTCACAGTAAAATGTTGCACAGGAGCTGTCCAAAATGGCGGCTCCTGTCAAAATGGTGGCACCATGACTTCTCCTCAGCCTGCAGCTTCAACTTCAGGAGCTGCAGGAGGTGTCAGTAATGGCACCTCAGTGCGAGTGGAACCTCAGGATCTGTCCAGGTGGTGACACCTTTCCTGCCTCAACCTACTTTGGTCATGAGGAGCTGTCCACGGCGGAGATAACTTCTTCCTGCCTCAGTCTACAGTTGGAACTCTCACAGGAGCTGTCCACATTGTCAGTACCTCCTCTCCAGCCCCCCTCCCCGCTTCACCCGACTCCCCCAGCAGCCCCAGAGAGTTGGCAAAAGCTGCAGCAGCCAGGAAAGACTTCCCACCCAAACCCATGGGCCTGATGCAGGGAAAAAAGGAGTCCAAAAACCCCCACTAATTCCAGAGCTTCCCACAAATCCCACTAATCCCTGAGCAGGAAACCCACCAATTTCTGAACAGAAAAACCCAACAATCCCTGAGCCCTCTCCTGCCCCCAGCTGAGGATTTGAAATCTCGCCAATCCTCACTCTGGAAATATCTGCCCTGAGAAGCTCTACCCCTTTATCCAATTCCCTGCTCCCTGCTCCCAGGAACAGAGGGCACTCATCCCTGGATTCATCCCTCCTCACCCTGGACCCTCCAATAAATCTCTTTCATGAGATTTTTGCCTGGTGTGAAAAGAAGAAAAGAAGCAATGAAGAGAAGAGAATAGAGGAGAAGGAGCAGGCCTGAGGCTCCTGAGCTCCTCAGTGATACCTTCTCCTGGGAGCTGCAATGCCTCTGCAGCTTCCTCTCAGGAACCTGTGTGGTTCCTGTCCCCTCTTCCCCCTGTGTCTCAGGGTGCCCTTCCACTGGGACATTGTCCTACCTCAAAGTTGTAAGGTTCCTGGTCCCCTGAGCCTCAGAGTGGCTTCCAATGGGACACTTTCTCCCCTCAGAGCTGTATGAATCCCAGGCTTCTGAGTCCCAGGATACCCTCTCATCTGAACGGAAACACTGACAGTTAGGGGCAGTGGGAAAATGTGGGATTGTGGGATGAGCCCACTGTGCCAACCTTAAAGCATCAGAGGACGGCCAGATCATCTCTCTCATCGTTTTAGGAAACTCACCGATGAATTCAGATACCTTTGTGTGTCCATGCAGGTCACAAGCTCCTTTGTCACACCGGTTTTATTTTAGAAGTCAAAATTTGTGTGAAACAGGACATCTAATCAGCATGTGAGCCAAGGAGTTTTGACCATTCCCCTATGACCTCACTCCTCATCTTTATGAGCTCTGTCCTGACATGGGCTACATGACACACAAACATTATGAGCTAAGTGTTAAGAACGCTGTCTCTTAAATAGTTAACGCAAAGGTTCTCAAATAGTTAACTGCTAGAGGATGTCTTCATATGTCTTCTGAAGGTCTTTCCTGGATATTGACTCTTAAGTCTGAAGGATTTAAGGAGTGTTTAATCCACTAATCCCTCTCCGCTGCTTTAAAGTGGTAATGTGCACAGAGGAAGTGACCTGAGAGGTGGTGGAAGCAGTCTCCTTGGGAGGAGGGATCTGAGTCAGCACCTTCTCACACAGTCCTATACTAATAAAAGCCATTTGCGAACGCTCTCCATTTTTGTTCATCCATCTATGGTTTCAGAGGCCCCTTAGTACACACACAGAATGTAGCTTCCAGTAAAAATATATTTTCAGGGAAGCGTTTTATGCTAATGCCATTGAAGCTGGGTTTAGCCGCTATGTTGTTTTGAATAGGACCTCTTCAAATCAAAATTAAGAGAGAAAAAGGTGACTTTCCTTGTCCTCATTCTCCTCTCTCCCTTTCTGCATATTCACGTGTGCAGTACATGTGTGAACGTGAGAGAGAGAGAGAGAGAAAGAGAGAGAGAGAGAGAAAGAGAAAGAGAGAGTAAGTGTAAGAACAGCCTTAGGTGTCATTCCTCAGGAGATTATATATACATACACACATCTCTATCTATCTATTATCTATCTATCTATCTATCTATCTATCTATCTATCTATCTATCTATCTATCTATCTATCTATCTATCATCTATCTATCTATCATCTATCTATCTATCATCTATCTATCTATCTATCTATCTCATCTATCTATCTATCTATCTATCATCTATCTACCTATCTATCTATCTATCATCTATCACCTATCATCTATCTATCATCTATCTATCTATCTATCTATCTATCTATCTATCTATCTATCTATCATCATCTATCTATCATAGATACATTGTTTAAGACAGGCTAACTCATTGGCCTGCAGCTCTCTAGGTAGGTTAGCTGGCTGGTCAGCAAGTCCAGATTCAGGATTCTGTTTCCCCTCCCCAGCACTGGGATTAAAAGTCTGTGTCACCGCAGTTGTATTAGAACTCAGGTCTTTGTGTTGGCATCCGTCCTGATATCATCTCACGGAGCGACTAGGCTTAAGCGTACACGTTTAGGTGTTGGAGGCACAATCACTCCTTCTAGGGCAGTCATACGAGATTGCCAGGTAGTACTAACTCTTTCACTATGGATTTATACCACTACTACTTGCAATTCTGAACAAGCTATTGACTGGAGCATTAACTTGAAACATGAAGTGGAGTTATCCTGAAGACACGTTCTTTGTGACAGAAAAGGGCATCAGGAAAAGTGAGCGCCCGACCCAGATCTAGATGATGGGACAAACAGCAGGCTGCTCCACAGAGGTCTGTTACTCACCTGGGAATCAACCAAGTCAACTGGGCAGAAAGAGGTTAGACATGAGGAGATAGCTTGAAGCATCCCTATCCAGAATGGGTGAACACATCACTTCTGAGCTATGTGTGGCCTTCCAATCTTGCCATACTGCAACGTGTTGTTGATGGACAAGAAAAAATATACCAGGCTAAGCTGGGAACTGCAGGAAGCTGAGTGATGTCATTGATGGTTGCTGTTTCTGGCATCACCCCAGCACTTGGGACTTTCAAACAACAAGGCTTTACCATATCAAACCATTTCTGAGGGTCAGGAATTTGGGAGAAGCTACCTGGAAGGTTCTAGCTCAGGATGTCTCATGAATTTGGGATTTTAGCTTTCGGCTGGGGTCACAATCTAAAGCTTCAAGCGTCTGGGATCTTACCCACAGGGCCTGTATCCAAGGCATGGGGAGGAGCCTCAGATCCCAGCTGGCTGTTAGTAGAGAGTCTTAGCTTCTCACTACATGGCTAATGTTGTGAAATGGCAGTTAGGATTTCCCACAGGGTGAATTATTTGAGAGCAAGAACGGCGCATTCTATGAAGTGAGCTCCAAGGTCATGCCCACAGTTTCCATCGTTTTATAAGTGAGTCATCAAGTCCAGGCCACACTAAAGAGGAACTAAGTGCCATATTTGAAGACATCATGGACATTCTTAACAGCCACATGTAACACCTAAGTGATGTGAGAGGAGAAGGGGATTGTGGGGGTAGAGAATATCAATGTGGCTGAATGTATTGAACTCATTAGCCAAATGGGTTTGGACCATCACTTGATGCCCCTGCCTCTGATGGTACCCTTTTCTATGCCTGGAAATTGTTTTCCTGCATTCACATATTTTATTTTTTCTTTTCAAAGCCCAGTCACAAAAATATCTGCCAAGGGTAAAAATGGATCTGCAACAACACGTTTGCAATGTGCAGAACACATAGAGTAACATTTGAGGAACATGGCCTAGTTCTAGGGTAAAACTTTCATCTTTCTGTCACTCAGAGTTTGGAATCCCTCATAAGCTCCCTAGACAAGAGGTACTTAGCGACACTGGAGACAATTTGTTGACTTATTTGCCAGGAAAACATCATTTGTGGGCCCCTCATCTTCCTAAATTCTGACTGGCACCAGGAGCAGAGGGTGAGACATGGTCTGGTCAAGGCCTGGGTAGGGATGGCTGCATGAATAACTGGGACACAGGATAAGCCATCCTTGACTGTCTCTGACCCATATGGAACTGTGATTCTTCATTCTGTTTCTCCCTAAGGGCAGTGATGGTCCGGCTCATTTTCCTGGTGCTTTTGTCCACACTTAAGCATTTTTGATGGATTTGATTCTACTCCAATTTATTCTGAAAGTGGCAGAGGCACCTAACCAGCTAAGCACAACACCAGATGTTGCCTGGCTTTCCCCCTGCCCATGGTGACGAAGGAGATATTTTTGGTTCATGGCTGAGGAGTGCTGACTTCCCAGGTGACCTTCCCTCTCCTCCCTAGATGCAGAGTGGCTTTCTCCAGGGGCCTCTGCTCCTAGGGCTGCTTCAGGCATTCCAGAGCCCCAGGGACACCCTCTCTGCATCTCTTTCCTGTGCTTTTCTGTGCATCCGTCCTAAGGACCTACTACAGCTGATAGCAGTTATGAGGAGGGCTCTGAATAAATCCAGAAAGAAACATGGCCTGCCTCTTCCTTTCACAAAAGGGAGATGCTTAGTTTTTTAAATCTCAGAAAAAAAAAACACACCAGCTGTTTGTTTGAAAATTGTGATGCTTTTGGTAACAGTGAATTTACGTTTTTCCTTTTTCTTCAGTAGAATGTAAGAGATAGAGTAAAAACATCTCCCCCATAAGAACAACTGCCAGAAGGAATAGTTCAAGGTGACCTCAAACAATGCTAGCCTTTGAATATTAACAGGCTTCTAGGCCATTTACATATGCAATAAATGTTTGTCTGCATTCAGGTATGCTTTTTTCCCTACTGATAGAACATTTTATCTTAGAAAAATGAGCTAAATCACAGGCTTTTAGGTTTTAGTACAAATAAAAGTGGGTGTATACAATGTGAGTATCAAATATGCCAGTGCTGGGCTGGAGAGATGGCTCAGAGGTTAAGAGCACTGTCTGCTCTTCCAGAGGTCCTGAGTTCAATTCCCAGCAACCACATGGTGGCTCACAACCATCTGTGATGGGATAGAATGTCCTCTTCTGGTGTGTCTGAAGACAGGTACAATGTGCTCATATACATAAAGTAAATAAATAAATTAAAAAATATGCAGTGCTACTTCACAGTGGAATTGGTTGGTGAGTCCTGGTTACTTAAGTATGCCATCATGGTCCTTACATGGCCATGTGTCATATGAGAATGCTGTCGAAATGAAGCTACTTTTACAGTAGAAGATTCTATGACATTCTATATATAACAGGAAAGAGATGGAAGGAAGTATTGCCTGTATGGTGATCCACACCCAAACAGCCATCCACTTAGCATAAGCTAAGGACCAGGAATTTTTCTAGAAGACATTGGGATACCAGGCTCTAGTTTACTTTCTGTTGCTGTAATAAACAACGTGATTAAAACAACTTGGGAAGGGTTTATCTCATCTTACGTTACATAAGTTAACAGCCCCTCGCCGAGGGAAGGCAAGGCAGGAACTCAAGGAGGAGCCTGAAGCTGAGACAGAGGAGCAGTGCTGATTGCTGGTGGGTTCTCTGGCTTACACTCAGCCTTATACTTCACAGGGAGGGCACTGTCCACAGTGGGTGAGGTCCTCTTATGATAGACATGGCCACAGGCCAATCTGATGTGGACAATTCTTCAATTGTGGCTCCCTCTTCCCAGGTGACTCTAGGTTGTATTAAGTTGACAATGAAAACTAACCTTGTAAGTATGAATACAAGTCAACAAAGAGGCACGGGGCATAGTTATATTGCACACAGACAAATACAAGGCAAAGCTTCTTCTCTTATGGAAGCCACACATTGAGGGAACAGATATATAGCAGACAAAAATGTACAAGGGCAGACCCATGATGAATACAAAGGAGGAAAATCCTGGTGATGTAACAGTTAATGGGGTCCATGTGGGGGGCAGTCACTTCAGCTACAGTGTAAGTGATAAGAAGGGCCCGACCGCATGAGGACCTAGGAGAATGCTTGCACAGGAAAGAGAAAGTAAAAGTATGGGTGATGAACTTGGTGTGTTAGAACTCAGGGATGGGACTGAAGGGCAGAAGATAGGCAGGAACTAGGAGGTGAAGGACCAGATGGAGAGGGACCAGGCTAATTTTATTGTTTGATTATGTATATGCATCTGTGTCCATGTGGGAGTTATGTTTAGGCAAGGGCAGGTGCTTATGATGCCAGGGGAGGGCATCAGATACCCTGGAGCTGGAGTTACAGGCAGTGGTGAGCTGTTTGGTGTGGGTGCTGGCTACTAAACTTGGGTCCTCTGCAAGTGCAGCACATGATCTTATCCATTGAGCCACATCTCCTAGCCACCTTCATCTGGATCTTACTGGCATTTAGAACTGCCTTTCATGAAATAATCAGCAATGCCAGTTTTTCTTTTTATTTATTTTTCTGTACCTTTTATTTTTGACAATTTCATACCCACGTATGTGACCATAGTCACATCTCTCATTACCCTCTCTAGCGCTTCCCACAGGTAGCTTTTTTTTCTCTTGAGACTGGGTCTTATGTAATCTCTGGTGTGCTTTGTAGTTGAAGGTGATCTTGAGTTCCTGAATCTCTGCCTCCTGAGTGCAGCAATTATGAGTGTGAACCATCACATGGGGTTTATATAGTACTGGAAATAGAACTCAGGGACTCCTGAATCTAAGTCAGGCATTCTACCAACTGATATCTTCACCTTCTTTTAAGACTCTTACATTTTGGGGCCAGTGAGATGGCTTAGTGTGTAAAGGCACTTGCCTCCAAACCCGATGACCTGAGTTCAATTCGAGGAAGCTCCAGGATGGAAGAAGAGAAACAAACAACTCCTACAAGCTGTCTTCTGACCTTCGCGTATGCACGTGTGCGCATACATACTAAATAAAAACGTAATTAAGAATCTCACATCTCACTGTAAGATTCCCTCTGATTAGCAATATGACAGGCTAGAGAAAAGTGCAGATAAGACAACAGAATAAAATAATTTACCCCTGGAATAATGTAGCCATCAAAGAATAACTACTGTGAACATTTGGTCACACATATGCTCTGTTGTAGTTTGGGAAGGCATTCTCCCAAGATTCATATGCTGAAGTCACCCACAAGGTGACAATTTCCAGAGCTGGAGAGTTTAAAAAGGCATGAGGTTGTATGTAAATAATGCAGATTAGAGTCTGAATGTAGGTAAGACTCTAAGTAAGAGTACTGTGGCAGTGGAAGGTCCACAATGCATACAGTTTTATAGGCATGAGTTAGCACCAGCATACTCCCATTTTTTTCTTCCATAACTATTTATACTATTGGTACTCATTATCTCTTCTCGATCCTGGAGGTTTTTCAGCACCAGGATGAAGAAAGTTGTTCAAGTTTCTGATTAGCGGGAATCCCATCCCTACCATTCTTTTCATTTTTAGGCATGAACTTCCTGGGTTTTGGGATAGGAGAAACCCGAGCTCTCATCTTGCAGATGACATGGAACTCCAGCAAAAGTGGAGCAAGGGGTGGATACAGGCTGGTTGCTCTTTGCTCTTGTTAGCGGTTGTTTAAGGCTGGTCCTTTGTCTTTAGCCCCTAGTTTAGCAGCCAGTACTTATAGGAAGTCAGTAATGTATGTTCAATGACTATCTACTAAAATAACTTTCAGACTCTGATCTGAGGCTAGGAAGAAGCACAGAGGTGTGGATACCTGGTTACTGACTGGTTACTGACATGATGTTGTCCTGTAGCTGTTAGGGAATTAGAGTAACAACTGTAATAACAATCAGGCCTCAGGAGAGACAGGGAAGGTGGAAGACAAACCTTGGTGGGCTGAGGTGAGTATTGTTGAGGGATGGATGCAAATGAAGAAATTTGCAGACGAAATGCAATTTTTCTTCTTGGGCTAATTTTAGCATAAGAAAGAGCCTGTTGATAATTAGTAGCTTTCAGGGTAGAAATGGGTTTTCTTGAAAAGAGGGAGGTTGCCCCTAATTATATATGTCCAGGTAGAAACAGGAGTAATTTATCAAGCGTTAAAAAAAAAGTTTGCCTCCTAGGATACCTCTATTCTAGGAGATTATGACCCCAACTCAGATTCAGCCCAATGAATATATATATACACACATACCTTAGTACGTTTTTGTTGTCAGTCAACTCCTCCATGAATAAATGAGACCGTCATTATAAATGAGACCAAATGCTAATGTTTTTCTTGACCCAAGATTCTATGCATCTGAATAGCAGACTGAGAGCTACTGCTGTGTGTTGCGCACAGTAGGGGCTCAGTAGGGATATTTAAATTAGCTCTTAGAACTGAAAAACTTACATTTAAGATCATTTAAGCTACAGGCTCCATGCATTTCTGAGATCTGATTGAACTCAGCTGGTCTTGACTAACTACATCAGGGGCTCCTCGTCAGAACACTAAAATATTCATTAATTTTTTTCTTTTTCTTTAAATTGGAGAAGTTGAAGATTAAAGAGGGAATTTGAACAGTTTCAGCATGGGGAGATAAAAGTGTGCTCTTACTGGGTTTTTGAATGCTATGAATCATGGGTGAGATGATTTCCCAGAACAGACCCCAGTAACATTAAATTGCAAATAGGATTTCCCCGCACCCTGAGTGCAGAGTTCCAGGAAGACCACCCCTAATATAATCATTTCATCTGAATTCTAGGCGGGAGACGGCTGCATAAGTGAGGCATCATCTGAGAACACCTGTAGTTTTCAAGATTGAAATCGCTAACAGCTACAGAGGCACTAACAGGATCATGCTTGAGTCTGAAGGAGCTCCCCTCGCAAATAGCAATCCGAGGAAGCTTTGATGAACACTGTCTATCTGTGAGCCACCCCGACAGTCCTGGCAGGAGGAGATTGAATGAAAGAACCTGCAAGAATGGATTTTCATCAGTTTCTCCTTTCCTCTGGCTTCCTTTTTCTCCCTCCTCTTTCCACTAGAATACTAATTAGACATTAGTGTTCAAATGATGAATTTTGAAAAAACACTATGTGGAATACATAGCACTAAAGAGTAATGGTGCCAGTTAAGATGGCATAGCCACCGGACAAATACGTGGGACCCAGGCTGCTCTCTGGGTGCCTGCTGATCCAGGCCTCAGACTCACATCGCCAACTAATCACAGAACCAGTAGAAGAACAGACACTTCTTGCCACCCTGGTTGGGAATCAAAGGTTCTCTGGCCACACTGTGCTCTGAACAATGATCCTCATGTGTTCCCTCATGCCCCGCAGTTCCACTTTCTGTGCAGCTCTCGGCAGTTTTTGGATGTCACTCTCAGAAACTTGAAACAGAGAATTTTGTTTTAAGAGTTACCTCTACTGCCGCTTTTGCCCTCTCAAACTCCTCTTCTAAGGAATGGTTCCTGGAGAGTAGGGCGCTTCCCCAGCGATGCTCTTTGGTCAGCCGAGCCTGAAATAAACCAGATAGGGGATGTATTGGCATCACACGACACAAAAGTAAAAGTCGTTTTCATGTTCTCATGTTGCTTCCCTAGCGTTCCAAAGGAGCGAATGTGTATGTGCACAACCAGGTGAGTGTGTGTGTGTGTGTGTGTGTGTGTGTGTGTGCGCACACGTGTGTGCATGCGTGTGTGTAGGACATAGGTCTACCTATGGTGCTATTCCTTAGGCATCCAGTTTATTGTTTGAGACAGGATCTCTTACTGGGATCTGGAGCTCTCTTATTAGCCTACTCTTTCGGGTCAGTGATCTCCAAGGATGCTCCTGTCTTCTTGTCCCAGTGCTGGGGTTACAGGTGTGCACAACCATGCCTGACTTTCGACACGAGTGCTGGGGACCGAACTCAGCAAGCACTGAGCCATCTCCCTAGTGCCTTGAGAAGTATTTTCAAAGTGTTTTTAAGGCATGATGTTACCGAGTCTAGGATGGTGTCAAATGTGCGTGTGTGTCTGCATACGGGTTCTTGTGCAGCAGTCACAGTTATGTGAACCCTAAACAATTAGAAAGGACAGCTTCCTAATCACTTCCCCAGGCACTGAGAAGAAATTCAGTACCCCTTATGGAAGGCAAGCTGGGAATGATTGATTTCTTCCTATTATACTAGAGAATTTCCTACCAAGTCTGCTTGGCCCTATATTAAATGTTCTAGGGCAGCCACAACGTGTATTTTCACAAACTGAATGTTTTAACACAGAAGGAATATAGGCTTTCAATGTGCTGGAGGCTAGAAGTTCATAGCCATAGTGGTGGCTTGGTCTCTCCATATCCCCTGGGGTGGGGGCTGAGTCTGCTCCATGCCCCTTCTAGTAAGCAGGGGCTTCAGATGAGCTATGCTCAGCCCACACCATGTTGCCTCTTCTCTCTTAGTCTGTCCCCTTTCTGCTTTACTCTGACAAGGTGCCTGCGATTGCAAGCTGGCCTAGTCCAGACATCTCAGGCAAGTTCCCTTCTCTGCAGATCACCTGTCTAGCCCTGTCTTCCTTGTGCATGTGACAGTCACAGGCTCTAGGGATATGACCATCAGTCTTTTTTGAAGACTTTGTTCACTATTGCGTTCATATGACACTCTTGGGGCACAACATATTTAATAAGTAAGAATATACAGATACAGAGGCCGGAAAGATAGCTCAGAAGTTAAGAGAGGATACTACTCTTACAGAAAACTTGAGCTCTATTGCCAGCATCCCCCATCAGGCAGTTCAGAACAGCCTGGAAACTCTTACTCCAGGGGGACACCACACATCTAGCATCTTCAGCCATCTGTCCTCATGTGTATACATACAGGCATGCAGACATGCACAATACACATAATTAAAAATAAATGAACAAATGTAATATATATATATATATGATATGTATATATATATATATATGATAGATACTAGGTGGCTGGGACCCTGTTGCCCAGGAGAGAAATTAACTCTGAAGGCCACTTGCTACTCACAGAAGGCTAAATATTCTTGTGTGTAACTTGGTGAATCGTCTGCCGTTTATTTCCTAAGCAGCTGTTGGGGCTCTGATCTGCTCAGAACTGCCTTGGTTCTGGAACAAAGTCCCTCATCTTTCTGCCGGCCTATCCATGGACAAGTTAACAAAACAAATCATCAAAATGAGATGCATGCAAGAAATGAATGGTGGGGTTTATTTCCCAAACTTGTTTATTTATATACTAGCAAGTAAGTTGAAGTCTCGGGGGTTGGAAGGACAACAGTTTGTTAAAATGTCCATGTCACATGAAGAAGTCTATAGATTCAAGGCAACTTCTTAAAGCCTAGTGGTAATCTACATGTAAATATTGTTAAAACACTAAATCGTACTGTATGAGAAAAGACCATGTCCCAGTTTGCTTTTGGTTGCTGTGTTAAAACACTGTCCAAGAGCAATTTGGGGAGGGAAGGGTTTCCACTACCAGTTAGCATCCACCATCAAGGGAAGCCAGGGCAGGAACTCAAAGCAAGAGCCTGGAGGTGGGAACTGAAGCCGAGGCCTTAGGGAACACTCCTTTCTGGCTTTTCTAGTTTACTTTCTTACACAACCCAGGACGTCACATCAAGGGTGGCACCACCCACAGTGGGCGGGATCCTCCACATTAATCATCTATCTAGACAATGCTCCCTGCGCTTGCCTACAAGCCAACCTGATGGGGGCAATTCCTCAGTTGAGGGTCCCTCTTATGTTTCCAGCTTTGGAAACATAAGGACTGTCAAGGAGTGTCTAGACCCATTGAGATAAGCCAAAGACCATGGGGAGATATTTTCTTGAAGAACCAACAACAGTTACCAACAGCTTATGAAAATTAGTCTCCTCCACTGAGCAGAAAGAAAATGAAAACGGAAACCACAGTTGGCATTGCCTCACGTGGGCTAGGCTGCCGCCAGGAAGGCTAAAAGAATGCAGGAGAAGATGGAGGGGGAAAGACTCTTACACAGTATCGGTGGGAATGTAGACTAATATTATTGTGAAAATGGTACAGAGTGCCCTCAGAAAATCAAAACCAAAGTTACCGGATGATGCCAAGGAAAGGAGACCATTATGCCAAGAGGCCTCTGCACTCACTAAATGTCAGTGTGGCTTTGGGCACACGGGAGAAGGAAGGAGAGAGGCTATCCATCAGCTGGTGGCTTAATATGCATGCACTGTGAAACACTGGACGTTTTCAAGAAGGAAGCGTCATTTGTAACTTGCGGGAAATGGAGGACATCATAGGAAGTATAACAAGCCCAGCACAGACTGTCAGGTATCAGATTCAAACTAAAAGGTGCTGTCTAAACCAGCCAGCCTCTCAGAAGGATGGAGGATGGTGGTGGTTACAACTGGGCCTGGGTACACTGTTGGTCAAAGGTTACAAGACATCATCCAGGAATCTAGGGTGGAACTTGGTGACTATCGTTCACAATGTATTGTGTGCTTGAGAAGCACTGCAGTAATTTTAGGTTTCTTTCAGAAAAACCCCAAGGATGTGAATGCAGATGAACACAGGAATCAGACTGAGCCGACTTGCTGTGCATGCATATTTCAAAACATTATATTATATGTGATAAACATAAACTTTTGCTTGTCAAGTAAGACATCGTGATAAAGGGATACATTTGGTATTTGGTCCAAGGGTACATTATGTGCTGGAATGGCCCAGAAGTGGCTTTAGCAACACAGGAAGCACTAAGACTGTTGTCTGAGACAGTGTTTTATCAGCAAGCACTTTGCACTGGTGAAACAGAACCCGTTTTGCTGGGAAGCTTGACCTAACAGGGTTCTATTAGCATCCCCGGCCTCTCTCTTCATTAATGTTTCAGGACCCAGCTGCGATATGAATCACGCGCTGCAAAGGGCATTGCATATCAGGACTCCAGGCTTACAGGGCAGCTCCTCTTTGCCACTTAACACAGCAAGCACAGATAGAGTCTTACTGTGCAAGTGACATTTTATTCTGATGGTACAATTACTATTTAGGGATACTCTATTTCTCACACCATTTGAAAGGCTGTAGGTTATTACTAAGATAAGTGTTATCTAACTTACCATTTTTAATGTTTTTGGCTCAAGGAAGCATAAGTTAAATGTTACGGAGTATAAATAGCAGTTGACATGCAATAGAAAGTTTTGATACTTTTCCATGCTTTTAGTGCCGTGCTGAAACGTGCTGCTTAAGAACTGAGCATGGAGGCCTGAGAGATGGCTCAGTGGTCATGGGGAACTTGTTCTTTCTGAAGGCCAGTGATCCATTCCCAGCACACATCTGATGGCTCACAATGCCTTGTAACTCCAGTTCCAGGCATCCGACACCCTCTTCTACTTTCCTTGGTACTAGGTAGACAGGTGACCCACATACATACATGTAGACAAAACTCTCATGCACATAAAATTTGAAAAGCGGGACAGAACAGAGCCCATGGGGTGATAAATCAGCCACCCTTGAAACCCAGGCATTAAACATAACTAATTTTATCAGAGGAAAAAAAACTGAGACTTGGAAAAATATAGCCGTGCTTGTGGATTATTGACATTGTTTGGCACTTTGATATGAAGCCCGGTAAACAGGACAATTACACCTGTCAGTTTGAGTGGCAGCCATCTTAACATCGTAGCTGGTATAATAGTCATCCTCAAACATGAGTGAGCCCTGATATACCCACAAGGTCTTTTAAAATTCGTGTGACAGCCCCTACCCCAGGGTCTCTGATTCACATCTGCCTCTCCCCAAATCCTCAGGCACTGTTGACATGCTGGCTCAGCGCCTCAAAGGAAGATCCAGGATCCGCACGTGTATTATGCATATGGGGATAAGTCTCAAGTTCATAGCGTGTACTAAGTATGCATGGCGTTTACTGTCATCTTGACACAACTTAGACTCAGCTGTTGTCTTAATTACTCTTCCCTTTCTGTGTTATAAAATACTATGACCAAAAATAACTTGAGGAGGAAGGAGTCTATTTCATACTAAAACCCTCAGGTCCCACTCCTCTCATTGACGGAAGTCAGGTCAGGAACTCAAAGCAGAGATGTGGAAGCAGGAGCTGAAGCAGAGGAATGCTGCTTACTGTCTTGCTCTCCCGTGCTCACTCAGCCTGCTGTCTCACACAAGTTAAAAACCACCTTCCCAAGGGTGGCACAGCACAGTGGGCTGCCTGCTCCCATGCTAATCAATAACCAAGAAATTGCCCTACAGATTTGCCTATAAGCAAATATGATCCAGCATTTCTTCAACTGAGGTTTCACAGATAATTCTAGCTTATGTCACGTTGAAAAATATATTCCAACCAGGACACTTTGGAAGGAGAGTCTTACTGAGGAATTATCTATATCAGGATGGCCTGTTGGCTTGTCTCTGGGGGGTTTATTTTGGTTATGTTAAATGATAAAGAAAGACCCAGCCAATTACAGCAGCAGCATTCATTGCCTAAGGAGGGGTCCCAGAACAGCATGAGAGGAGAAAACTAGCTGTCTGTAAGCCTGCAGGTAAGGCAGGATGCATTCATTCCATCCCTTCTGATCTGGTCTGTGGATCGGATGTCACTAGCTGTACCACGTTCCTGTTCTGACTTTCCACAAGGATAGACCAAAACTGGGAATTGTAACTCTAATGAATCTCTTTCTCCACGAAGTTGCTTGTAGTGGGGTATTTATCACAGCAGCAGAAACAAAATTAGAAAGCAGTTAAAATAAAGACAGAAAGTAAGCGTGCTCACTCTAGAGGAAGAACAATACAATGACTGCTCGACCTTGGGTGCTCTGTGACCTGACTGCTCAGGCAGTCTCTGAAGTCAGGTTGTTTAAGGCCACCCAGGCACCTTGAGCAAGGTATTGAATTTCTAGACTGTCCTTTGCAGAGCCTATATTAACTCACAGCGTCCCTGTAAGAATTAATGTGTAGTATTATTCACAAAAATACAAATACATACCGAATAGCGAGTGTTCGGCCAAACCTGGCTTCTGTTACCACTTGGTTAGTGCTTTCATTAGATGTTTTGTGTTTACTGCACATTTGTGTGGTAGTTGCTGCAGACAGCTTGGACTCTCAGACTGTTTAAATACAAGTCTCACCGAAATGACCAAGGATTTTTTTTTACTCCTAGCTAAGAGACATTTGTCATGTGGGGTGCACACACAAAAGCTACCCCTCTTGTGCAAGGGAAAATTCCTTTCCTTAGAGTGTGGTAGCACATGGCCACTGTCTCCATTCTGTTATGAAATCCTTCATCAGGAAAAGACTGATTTTGAAAAGAGATGGCCAGCACATTGTCAGACACACTGAAAAACTACGACTAAAACCACTTAAAAATGACCCAGAAGGAAAGTATGCATGGTTCAGTTTTAATTGTTCCTAAGATCCTACTCTGCTGCTAAATCTGTGTTTTCCCTTGTTAGGGTCTCTTTTTTATTCATGTGACAAGGACTTGCTGAGAGTTTCTTACTGTGCTGATTTCTTATGTTGAAAACGATATTTCAGCCCTTCACTTCCTCGTCCTTCTCTCCCGTCTCTGCTTCCTTCCCACCCCACTGACAGATCGTTGTTTGTGACATGAAGAGGAACAAGATTAGATACAATCCGGATAGGCAGAATGACAAGTATTCACAGAGCATTGGGTTGGATTGTTTTCCTGAGATATAGAGGCCTAATACTTCTTTGAGTACACGGTTTTATCAGTGTATACTCATTATACGCAAGAGTGGGCTTCATCATGACGTTCTCATTTACAGGTGTGTGTTGTGTACATTTTAAAAACATCTATTTTAGTTATAAGTAGACTGTGTATTTGTGTGTGTGTGTGTGTGTGTGTGTGTGTGTGTGTGTGTGCATGTATGTGTGAGTCCAGGTGCTTATGGTGCTCAGAGGGGCTTACACCTGGAGTTACATGTTGATCTTCTCAACATGGGTCCTGGAAACCAAGCTTCAATCCTCTTCAAGAGTGACACTTGCCCCTGCAGACCATCTTTCCAGTGCCTAGATCATTTGGTTTTGTTTACTCCCCAACTCCTTGATCCTGTTTTCACCTCCCACACACCACTACCCTCCATTCTCTTCTCAAAGAGTTCCCCTTCTTCTTTCAAACCTCTATCATCAAGTCTAGATTCTGTACACGAGAGAAGAAAATATGAGTGTCTTTCTGAGTCTGACTTACTGCACTTAACGTGATGACTCCAGTTCTTCCAATTTTCCTGCAGATGACAGATTATCACGTTTCTTAGTGGGTTACATATCACATGCCCCTTATTTGTCTGTTGCTGGATAACCAGGTGATTCTGTGACTTGGCTGTAGTGAGTAGTCCTTCAATAAGATAGGTGTGCAGGATCTCTGTGGTATGCCGACTGGGATCCCCCTAAATGTATCTTGTAGCCTAACCTGTGTGTTTTGTTTACTGCCTCACATCTGTAAGGACAGTAGATTCCCAAGCATATTAATGAACTGACATGGAAGTCAACCATTTTTCTAAAAGTGTGGGTCTATGGTAAATTCGGGAAGAGAGTGAATTGTATACAGAATAAGTTGTATAAAAATTCTGATTGTTTTGTGAAGTTTCTATAAGAAAGTAACAGACATTCTTGAACATTGCTCAATTCATGTTCATTCAACAGAATTAAATAATAGTTGGGCTTTGCAATAATAAGAGGAACAATGGCTTATGAGTTCTCTCAGGTAAGCCACACAGGATGGCTGATACACAGATTTTAATGGATTTTGATGGAGTTAGATGTGCAACTCTTAGGAGAAACAGCTTTTATTTATTTATTTATTTATTTATTTATTTATTTATTTATTTATTTATTTATATTTTTTAATGTGAAGTGGAGATAATATAAAAACCTAAGGTTACAGTGGGCATCTCACACAGGGCATGAGAAACACTGAAGGGAAGTGATGAATCATGGGAAAGCTGAGCTCTGCAGAGTGAGTCACCTGTGAGTTGCATAACTGTGGCCTGCTTCTGCAGCACCTACTCACATTGGAGAATCTGAGCCTGTCTTGGTCTTGGAGCTTCCAGGGTGCAAACTTGGAAGGAGATGCTTGGATCACGTCTGCCGAAGAAGCTGTATTCTCTCCATTTGCCTCAGCCAGTGATGCATTACCCAGATGGGAAAACTGAATTTTGCAGCCTTTTCTTTTGCGTTTTCTTCAACTCTTCAATTTTTTTAAAGTATTTTTTTCCCAGATTGTATCATCTCTTTACACGGTTCATACATTCCAGCTTGTGGAATGACAATTATATAGTTTGGGTTAAGTGTCAAGAACCCTTGTCTTTAAGTACACAGAAATCACATAACTCACTGTAATCCCCTCTTTTCTCTGAGTTTTGTGTTCAACGCACCATTTGAGATTATAACATACTTTCTCTTCTCATTTTGAAAAGAAAATGAGAAAATGTAAGTTTTCATATTATCTTTTCCCATTTTCTTTGCGAGTCTGAAATACGATTTTTAAATGAGGTTTGTAAATAGCCCCCTACCTGTTGAGTCACTGCCTGGGGTAGTTTATATGTGCTTGAGGGAGAGGAAACCATTTTCCTGATTCCCTATGAGCCATCTGAGTGAGTGTGGGGCAGGCTCTGGTGAGTCAGAATGGCTTGTCTGAATGATGTGTGAACTAGTCTTCAGGTGAAATTTTGTTCTACATTCATTCTATCATATCTACATGAAGAGGCCTTGCAGTAATGAGTAGTGTGTCTAACAGTACACACATCTTTCTGTGTGTGCTCGAGGGCAAGTATGTGCATGTGCACCTGCAGGCTAGAGGTCATTGTCAACTCTCACTCCTCATGCCCCTTGCACCTTGCTCGTTGAGACAAGGTCTCTCATTTGGCCTGCTACTTGTCAATTAGGCAAGGCTGACCAACCAGGGAGCATTAGGGATTCTCCTGCTTCCACCTCCTCTGTGCAAGGATTGCTAAGCGTGCACCATCACGCCCACTATTTTACATGGAACTCGGGTTGTCATGCTGACAAAACAAGTGTTCCTATGAGCCATCTCTCCAGCACTCTCTTCTTGCTTTCATTACACACCTGTCTGTTTTCTTCCTGCTTTGTTTCAAAGACTCTGTGTTTCAGGTACAACATTAAGCCTGCATTTCATGAACATTTTCTTACTCAGCTATGGATTGGAATGAAGACTAGAAGAGCATGAGATTTTAAAGGCGAGTCTTGATAAGTACACACACACAACACACACACACACACACACACACACAATGTTTCAAAAAGTAATAGAAGAGGTAACCCCTTACAGATGGTTCAGCGTCTCGGAGAACTCTACTGAGATTCACCTGGGCAGAGAACTCTCACGGTGAATTGGAAAGGGTATTTTGGAAGACAACACGAGGAAGCTCAAACACAATTTTCCAAGTGTATTGTGTTTGCATAGGGTAAGCAGGACAGTGGGGTGGGATGGAATTAACAGACCAGCAGGAGACTGGTAGTCATTGGGATAATAAGATAAATGCATTGTGGGTTTCTATGGCAACTGGGGGCCCCAGCTGTTCTTCTGGCCCAGCTTGTTGTAGAATGGCCCACCTGTGCCAAGTCTCTCTCCCTGCTTCAAAACAAATAAATGCTTTCTCCCTGTGCCTCACTGTTCCAGAGATGGCAGTGGATGGAAAAGAGCACCAATTCCTTGAGCTGAGTAGAGCTCGCTCATGCTCTTACAGACACTGTTTTTCTAATGGCTGCTGTCATTTTTTTCTCTTAAGAGGATACCTTTAAAGTGAGCACCAACAATTCATTTTTCATGCTACATTTGCAACTCATTACAGTGAGGCAATGTGTTTAGAAAGTGAGTGGACTGGGTGTCCAGCTGTGGTCTGGGAACAGCCATGCCCTTTCTCCTGAGGGTGATGAATGTGTAGGGGGACTGCTAGTGGCTTAGGAAGTTCCAAGAACCCAATCATCATTGGCTCTCTGGGTCCTTCTCTCTGCCCTTTTCTAGTTGTGGGTCGACAAACATCTTTCCATTTCGCTGATTCCCTATCTGGATAATGGGGTCATGGAGGAGCTTGCCTTGTTCTGCCTTTTGTTGGGACCAGACAGCTCAAGTTTATATTAGAAACTCTCAAAGTCAACAACAACACCAGTACACTGAGGGGAGCCTATGGGGCCAGAAGAAGGACTCTTACAGTGAGTCCTAGTCGTGAGCTAGAACCAACATGGGTGCTAGGACCAAACTTAGGTTCTCTGCAAGAACAGTGTGTGTTCTTCCTGCTGGGCCAGTGGTCAGCCCCAATCATTGCCCTATCTCACGTCAGATCTTTACATCCCCTGGGGCTCACAACACATGCCGTGGCAAATTCTAGAGCGTTTCTTCTGCGCATTTCCCTCCATATTTGGTCTCAGTGCAGTTGGATCATAGAAGGCAGGAATGTGCACACATTTGGGGTTGAAGGGCAAGGCCTTAAAACATGTCCCAGGGATAGAAAGTTAGAGATTGCCATTTCAGAACCAGGGGAGGGGTAAACAGTGATAGTGAAGCCTGTTGAGGAACTCAGTGCCAAGCATGTGCACAGACAGAATTCACATCCTACTTCTTTCTGCTAGGGTACCCCAGCAAGCCTGAGTTTACTGAGACTCAGGGGCTCCTGTGAGAAGTATCTTTATAGTGAAGATTACAGTAATGCACAGGTATTGAGGTTTGACCTTTTGCTGTGTATTGTAATGCTAAGGGCACGCCCCCAAGACCTGGTTGCCCGGAAAAGAGAATCTGCATGTAGACCCAACTAATACTGTGTGACCATGACCCTAAGTTATTTTTGATTGGTGAATAAAGATGCCGAGAGCCAATAGCTGGGAAGCTAGATATAGGTTAGGTTTAAGGTTCCCGGGCTTCGGGGTAGCAGGAGGATCCCCATGAGGAGGGAAGAAGGTGAACAGGAAGAAGAGTTAGGAGGGTTAGAAGAGTCAATAAAACATGTTCCTGAGGGCTGGACAATTGGAGTTAAGAGCAGTCCAGATGAAACAGAGTAAGTAATAACTTGGGGTGATCTATAGGAAAGTAAATTCTATTAGCAAAGAGAGTAGATATCTGACCAGCTCTTTGGCTGCTTAGGGTTTATTGTAAATAATACAAGTCGAGTGTCTTTTATCTAGGAACTAAATGGTCAAAGGTGGGGTGGAAACCCTGGACTGGGATTAAAAATTTGTACGATGCACAGGATTACTGAGTATTTAGGTATAACACAGGAAAAGCACATGGCTCTCTCTCCTGGGCACTCTTGGGGTTGGGGGTAGCTCTCATGGCTGCCATTACTGCTGGTGCTGGAACAGTGTAATCCTTAGCAGACAATTTATTTTAATGTGGCAGAATCCTGGGTATATTCTCTTACTCCACAGGGCAAAGATGTGAATGAACACCCGGCAGGTTGTTTCCTCCTCTTTGTGTTCTTTTACATAAGTAGAGCTAATACTGGACTAGGACAGATTTTTGTATTGCCAAATAAATGGGACAGTCAATGGCAGCATAGGGGAAATGTGCTAAGCACACAGTGAATTCATTAACACGTTTCCCAGCCAAATACATGGAAGTGTATACAATCAGTTATTCTAAGCGCCGAGACAGCTACGGGGTGAGAACACACTTTGCAATGCAAAGTTTGGGAAAAAAACACTTCAAACTTTCTGTGCAAATTTCAAATAAAATATTTACAGTGCAGTTTCTGCCAGAGCAGATGGTTTCCTGAGATCCACGTTTATTACCTGTGCTGGAGCCACAAGTTCCAACTCAGAAGCCGACTCGGAGTTGAGGGCACTTTTCCCGGTACTCAGCTCTGGCTGAGACCTATGTTCTGAGGACCTGCAAGGAGACAGTGAGGACACTCATGTACAGCAAGAACAAGCCCAGCCAGGAGCCCAGCCTGGACCCAGGCCCTCGCCAGAGACAAACTTCTGTAAGTGTTGCCATAACTGCCACTTGCAGAATCTGAACAAGCTGATAGCTATAACTTCTCTTTTAAACTTAGTTGACTTATGGACAAAGAGGAAATGAATGAGATACTTTTTCTCTTTTATAGGAAATTTTATATTTTGAAAAAATAGTGTTCTGTTCTTGTTGGAATCAGTCAGTTCATAAGGTAGATCTCCGTGGGTCTGGATTGTCCCAATATGGGGATTTATATGAGGGCAAAGGAGAGAGAAGCAGGAAACCACCCTATTCAAATCTTTAAAAACATGGCATTCTGGTTACTTTTTCTTAACTTGACACAAATTAGAGTCATTTGGGGAAAGGGAATCTTCAGTAACTTTCCACATCAGATTAGCCTGTGGGCCTGTATGGAGGACATTTTTCTCCTTTAATGGGGGAGGGTCCAGCCCTCTGTGAGCATTGCGACCTATAGGAAGGTGGTCCTCGATTGTACAGGAAAGCTAGCTGAAACAAGGCAGGAGAGCAAGCCAGTAAGCAGTGCTCTGGGCTCAGTCCTACATTGTGACCTGAGAATTCTAATGTGAACTAAACCCTTTCCTTCCCAAATTGCTTTGGTTCATCGTGTCTTATCAGCATAGCAACAGGAAAGCAACTAATACACCTGGTAAAACACATTATTTCCTGAGTGTCCATGATTCATCTATAATTACTACAGTGAATGGCAGTGGATTGTTGAGAGAGCAGGAAAGTTGTGCAACCAACAACAACATGACTACCACTGTTGCAATGATCCATTAGATATCCCCCCACACACATTTTGTTTATTAATCACTTAGTTACGTAATTATTAAAATGATCAAATCAGGACCTCTTCCTCCAATCCTCTATGACTAAATTTTCTTTTTTCTTTTTCTTTTTCTTTACAATTTGTCAAAGTGATTTGTGGAAGTGACAGCATATGGAAGATTATTATTCTATTTTAATCTAGATATCTATTTTAATCCAGACTCCTTAGGTATCTGAATTAACTGAGCTCACTGGTTATTTCCAGACATGACAAGGACACCCATATAGTCAGTGTAAGGTGCTCTTCACTGGTGTCAGGACATCTTACCACAGAAGCTCTTTGGATCCGGCTCTGGAAGAGCATGACTTCCTCTCCGCCATGAGGTGCCCCTTGCTTGTTCGGTCACCATGAAACTTGACATCATCCCATTTTTCCAGTTGTGTTTGAATATCTGCTAGGAAAGAAGAAAGTGGAGGAGAAAGCCCAGGACCAAGCAAAGAAAAAAGAGATTGATTAAGATCGAGATTCCAGGTAAACAATACTCAGTGCTTGTGTGTAAGACCCAGGGCTAAGATTTACCTTCTTAAGGGCACATGAGAATGAAATGAAACGCATGCAGCTAAATAAAAACAAGACTTATTAAGAGAAGTTGGATTGCTTTTATGGTTGAAGCAATCAAGTAAAATTATTTTCAGGACCTAGTTTTATGAATCTATATGCATTTACCTGATACATAGGTCCCCATGTACACACATGTGCATACATGCACATGCATACATAGGCTTATGAGCGCGTACACACACACACACACACACACACACACTTGCTTGATTTGCCTGGTTGCATGAACTAAGCAGCAAACTGTCCTTTCTGAGGGGGATGTGGAGTGTGTAGATGAAAGTTTGAGTTTGAGCTCTGAAGTTAACTAGGATCAGGTCCACATTTCCAGCTCACTCTCTTACTAGCTGTGAGATTTTGGACAAGTTAAATTTTAAAACTTGGTTTTCATGTATGTTGGAGTTGTAATGATAAGGTCAAACACGTATATGGTGCTGGGCTGTTCCTGGATATTACAAGCTGACAGTTAAGAGTATTTATAGCTGTCGTCACCATCTTGACATTATCTTAAGAATGGTTTGTCCAAATGTCCCCAAGTCCCGTGATGCTCTTATGTGTCTCCCTTGCTTCTCACTTGGGCTAAACTGAGAATTCCTAGAAAGTTATATGTACACGTTCCTTTAATTTTAGCTCCCGGGCCTAGAGAGATGCCTGGCACCCACTACATGCTCAGTCCATTGGGGAGAACGCATAAGTGATTGAAGCAACACTAGTTTCATGAAGCCGAGCTCTCATGGCTACTCATCTAAGCACAAAAGATGCTATACTCTTCCAAGCTTTCTGAAAGAGCTTTATCTTTCCTGCTCATATGTTCACTGTTTTAAAGTCATCTGTGAACTTGACTGTCATATCAGCACCAACCAGACAAATTAAGCCATAGCTACTGCAAACCTTTGCCTTACCTAAATCTAAGGATGATGTCTCCGGCCCTCGGAGAGCCTGTGCTCTCTGCTCAGCATCTGCACTGATGAGGTCAGAGCCATCAGCTTTCTTCTTGAGGGATGAACTCTTTGATGAGGACTCTGATTTCTTGGCTTTGGTTTGGGTTTGAGAGACGGGTTCACTCAGGTCAAGGAGATCCAAGCCAGTGGTCAACACTGTGGGAGTAGAAGAAGGCAAGAGAAGCCATTTACTTACCATAGTTATCATTACCTATTTGTTTGGTGTGTGTGTGTGTGTGTGTGTGTGTGTGTGTGTGTGTGTGTGTGTGTGTGATCCAGGATGTGTGTGGGGAAATATCCTGGGTGTGGATGTTAGAGGACCACCTTAGGTGTTGTGCTTAGTCACTGTCTAATTGAGATGAAGTCCCCACTGTCCTGGAACTGGACATGTAGATTAGTCTGCCTGGCCTTTGAGCCCCAAAGATGTGCCTATCTCTGCTTTCCCAGGGCTAGGATCACACCACCATGTCTACTCTTCTACTTTTCTCTCTTTAAACATGGTTTCTGGGGGATGAAACCCAGAGCCTTGTCCTTACAAGACAACCACTTCACCGACTGAGGTGTCTCTAGCCCCCGTATTTTTTTTCAAAGTAAGAGTGTCAGTTGGTCACATGTAGCCCCTATGTTGACAGGACAGATTAGGATCAGAAATGCATTTGGTTCTCACTGGAGAGGGGTTTTATAATGCGTGTGATGGACAGGAATGCAGGCTAATGCCTTGACATTTAATATGCCAGTTGTAATCCCAGACAACCAGCTATAAAAGGGCTATACCTGTGCTTCCTAGTGGGCTGATTTCTTTGTACTAAATACTCTAATGAAGGCAGAGATAAGAGTATGTTCTTATGTATGCTCAGGCAAGTCAGAATTAATAAGGCCAGCTTTGTGACCTGTTCTTACATTTTTGGTTGTGAGCCTAGCCTTTAATGACTGAGCCATCTCTCCAGCCCTTTGTGACCTGTTCTTTTCCCACTACAAGAAACTCATATTTGACTAGCTCTCCCTGAGAACCAGAAAGCCAAGAGAAGAGTCATCTCTTTCTCACCTTGGGCTGGAGAAACTGAGTGTGTAATTGGCCTGGTGGCTTCAAAAGAGACTTCCCTTAGTTTGGGAAAGGCAAGAGTGGGTAGTGGAGCCCCTGTGCTGACCACACAGTCTACAGCAACCACTAGAGCACTTTCTCCAATTACAAATAACATGACTTTTCAGCTTGTCCTCTGGATGGAGATTGGGTGTGATTGATAGCTCAACCCCATTCCATCTGCTTTTTACTTGGGTGCCCCTTGGCAGAGCTCCACTGAGTTCACAAGGGGAGGTTCCTTAGTCATGTACAGTCTGCCTGTATATGTCCACGAGTTAGCCATCCCCAGGTGATTCTATGGTGTGTGACTGAAATGAGTTCCTAACCATCATACTTCTAATGTGTCCTGAGCTAAATTTCCTGGGCAGCCTGAGCTCCAGTTGCCAAATCTGAAAATGGAGAATCAATAGTCTTATAAGTGTGGGATGAAGATTAAACGATCCAATAGACACAAAGTACCAGGCTTACACTAACTATTCACTCTGTAAATGCTATTTCAGTCCGGGGAAAGGGTAGTGTAGTATAGTGGGACAGTTTGAATAGCATTCACAAGCCCAGCTTGGTTCATTTCCAGTAATATGTGTGCGTGCATGAGTGTATGCACATGCATGTCCATGCTTGTGCTTGTGTGCTTGCGTGCATATGCATGGGCATGCGCACACACAAACACATTTTTGAGGGACCAAATTGCAACAATTCTCCAATTTCCTCTTTTTTATTTAGTCTTTGCCAGTTTTCTTTTTTGTGTTCTGTTTCAAGCCACAATCAAATCTACACACAGCGAGAAAGAAGAAATGTTCCTGTGGATAAAACAAGAAGTGACAAAGGTTTTGTCTCCACAGAGGATTCTATGAAGTAAACTTATCACAAAATGGTCCCAAGGTGTCAGCTCACTGTAGCAGTGTTTTTTTTTTTTTTTTTTTTTTTTTGAAAGATGGGGGCCAATTTTTAACAATGAGCTGCTCGGAGAGAGCGGTGCTTGTGAGTCAGAACAAAGTGGGCGGAAGAAGCTTCCAGAACTGAGTCAGTAGCATGCTAAGCCGTATTTAAGCACAGCAGGCAGCCAAGACAGGGCTGCACATACTTCCTATCCACTGAGTGATTAAATGAAATTTCTAGACACTATCGGAGTCTAGGCTCAGTAAGACTTCTTTATGATGGAAGGAATATCCTTTTTACCTATTGTACAAACAATGAAGAATTAGCCTCTTGCCCCTAAACTTCTCTTAGAAGTAAATTTTCTAGGAATCATGAACTCGTGCTCTGAAAGTACTTTTGCTACAGACTAGTAGCCAGGGGTTTGATTTAATCTCTATCTGTTTCTGAACGTGTGAACTGAAAATTCAAGCCAGCCATTCAATGTGGTCCACTCTGAAGCACCGTGGACCCTTTCTGTGTTTGTTCTTGGTGGCTTTGTTGTTTTCTGTGTAGATGTGAAGTTGGAGTCAGACATACACGAAGGCCCCACTAACTGCCTATTTAATGGAAGCAGCGTCTTAGAGGTTGAACGGCTTTGAGGCTGAGAGTCCCCTAGGAGGGTAACTTTGAAAGCAGAGATGGTTGGGGCAGCCTTAGGCCTCTGGAGGAGACAGTGCATTGTTGTGTGAAGTGTGCAGTAGCCAAGGCTTAAGAAGAGGGCTTATGGCTGCTCAAGCGCTTCAAACGAGGCGTGTCTGAGCACAGAAGAGTTGCTGCTTCACCGACTGCCTTGATCCAGTTTACAACACTCTCCTAAACACGTGGAGGTTTGGGTCTCAGAACTTTTGTGTCCAAGGTAAGAGTACAGCAATCATTTGCTTTCAAGAGTTCATGAGGATGCATATGTACACACATGTGAATCAGAGTATGCATGTGCATATATACGTGAGTCAGAGTGTGCATTTACATACAAACGAGTCAGAGTGTGCATGTGTATATACATGATTCAGAATATGCATGTAGATACATACACATGTAAGTCAGAGCATGCATACGTGTGTGTGTGTGTGTGTGTGTGTGTGTGTGTGTGTGTGTGTATGAATCAGAGTGTGCATGTATATATACATGGAGGGCAGGACCAAGGAAATACCTCCCAAGCACTTCTGTTTTACATTTGCATTTGCAGCCTTTTCTACCCTGGCCACTGTCGGTCACCATGTACAGGTCACAGATTGTAGGTCCCATTGTCTAAGTGTGCTCACGGGGAGAATCTAGGAGGATCAGAGTGTGAGAGGGGACTATGAAGATGAATCTGAGATGCAAGCCGCTTTTGGTGACAGAAGAAGGAAGTGTAGGTCCACAGTGGCTGGCATCCTCTGAAGTGGGAGCAAGCAAAGCAACACACGTCTGTGATCCAAGAGCAGTCGTCCCTGATGGCTCTGACTTCCAGAAATGTAAAATACAGAGAGGCGTGCTCTTTCCCCCACTACTTGTGGTGCCCTGTTTCAGCAGCAATAAGAAGCTAATACAGTGCGTGTGCCCACTGAGCCCCAGACACAGGATTCCATTTAAAATCTATCGAAAATTTGACTGAGCCTGGAAGTAGCAGACTCATACTATGGTAGCTCTCCTTGCCCCTTAAACTCCTGATTCTTTGGCAGTTGCAAGGTTTGAGGCATGTTAGTAGTCTCAGAAACTGTCTCTTTTGGATAACCAAATTCCACTGGCGAACATTTCCTGACAATGGCAGGCAACACACGTGAAAACGGCCATATCCAAGCATCTCAAGGGCAGCTGAAATAGATCATCTTTGAGACCAGAGGGCTCTCCCAGGCACTGCGAATGTTTGGAAAATGTATAGCCTCCTGAAAGGGCTACTCAAAGCAGAACAGAAGAGCACCTAGAAGAAAGTACTGTTTGAGGTCAGTATTGTGGCACCTGACTTTAATCCTAGCACTAAGGGCGCAGGAGGAGGCAGCTCTCTGAGCAACAGGCCAACCAGGGCCACATGGTGAGATTGGCCAAGAGAAACAGGAAATTCTTATTTCGATAAGTTGGTGGAAGACATAATGTTATTAACACTGTGTGATGAAGCGTGACTTAGGTAATCATAGAAACTTTCAAACATCTCTGCCAAATAGATAAATTCTACTTAAAGAATTAAGTCAACCTTTTCTTCTTTATTGTAATATGTCATTGTTTTTATTCCTCAGCTCTTTCTTTTTCCATTTCCATATGTATCTGTATATGTTGTATATGCATATATGCACGTGTGTATGTGCTGTCTATGCGTGTTCTGCATGTGTGGGTGTACGTGGCCATCCTAGGTTAATACCAGGAATAACCTCCAATTGCTCTTCCTCCTTATTCATTGAGGAAGGACCTGTGAAACCCAGAGTTGTCAGCACAGCGGGCCTTTCTAGCCTGTTCTGAAGACCCTGTTTCAACTTCCAGAAGCTGGATCACAGGCCAACGCCTGAGGGAACTGGACTCTGGCTTTCACGCTAGCTTGTCTGGCAAATGCTCTAACAATTGAGCCATTCTTCCAGTTCTTGCTTCCCAGATTTCTAAGCTTTCCTGAGACATGTTATTAGCCTGGTGAGTTTCATAAAAACGCATCCTAAAACCTGATCTTAACTAATATTATAGTTGAGATATTTTATTATGCAGCTTATGTAGAGAAGCCATGAACATAGGTATATTAACTCCAGGTGAAAGAGTGGGATAAAAAAATTATAAACTATGAAAAGTGTTCCTTCCAAAGTAACTACTGGTTTAATGACTCAATGTCCTGCTGTTATATGGCTTCATAAATCATAGCAAGGACCTCCTTTTCTTCTTGATTTCTGACAAAGCACCTGTCCTGTGCTTTAACATATGTCAGAGTTGTTAAACTATACAAGATACTGCAAAATTTGTCACACTACAGGTATGACAATACAGTTATTTAAAATATCTGCTGTTCGGTGACTTTCAGGACATGCATTATTATCAGTCTGCATTATAATATCGATGTATGTGCTTGTTTAAAATCAAGAGTTTTGCTTGGTCTGGTGCAGTAGTCTGTAATTTCAGCTACTTGGGAAACAGGAGAATCATAGTTTTCCTAGGATACAGAGTGAGTTCAAGGCCAGCCTGGATAATTTAGTGAAAAAGAGAAAAAGGCCAGGAATACTTAGCATTTATGAGACCCTGGGTTCAATTCCTATCATAGTACACACACACAAAAAATCAGTCATAGATACATAATTATTTTCTCTTATTAAGCAATAAAAATATATTCTTTTAAATTTTGTTAGAAAAAATAATCACATTGGAAAAATATTTTTTACATCGTTTACTCTGTATTGATTTTTGTAAGAGCTACACTCGTTAGGGATTAAAAACTATAGTGATTTTTGCCTTGAGATATAGTTCTAAGCTTGTAAAACAATGTGTCCAACACAGTATTATTGGAAATCACTGTAGGGCAGAAAAGATTCAGAATATTACATTATGGATTGAATGGGGTTCCACCCCCTTGTTCCTAGGTAGAAGCCTCCACACTTCAGAAGGTGACCTTATTGGAAATGTGACTAAAGGTGCTGTCCTGAAAGAGGCCTGGACTCAGTTCCAGGATGACAGATATCCTCATGTAAAAGGGAAATTTGGATATAGGTAGGTGTGCAGACAGATACAATATGATCAGCACACAAACAAAATACACGTGAAAGGCAGAGTCATACTCTTGTTACAAAGGGCCAATAGAAAGGAGTAGAGAGTCCTGGAGCAATGTCTTCCCAAGAACCTACAGGGATGTGTCTGGTCAACGCCTTGGTTTGATGTTTAGAGATTCACTACTTTGTCATCTATTGTCTCAGTTTTGGCAAGCCAGCAACCCCTCCCAACCTCAGCCTTTGTACCCATTCCCCAGCACTGGGATTATAAGCGAATACTTCCCTGTTTTTTATTTTTTCTAACATGACCTCTGGGATTGAACTCAGGTCCTTATGGTTATGCAGCCAGTGTTCTCTGACCGAGCCACTTCTAGGCCCTCGGGATGGGCTGCTTCTAAGTGGCTTAGTTTCTTCATCAGGGGGAATTGAAAGGCAAGAATGAGCTTCCTTGGTACCCTGACCCTTGTGGCATTGCCTGCAGTTGAAAGACACAGGCTCTGTATTTTCTGGTATTCTGCAGTTTTACAGGGTTGAGCCCCAGCTTCAGAGGTTAGGACTAATCAGATCTGATAGTCCGAATTCATTCGATGTCTTGTTTCGAAAGCAGCGAGCACTGTTCAATGTTCCCAAGCACTCAAGTGACAGCTGGATTTAGGAAGCAATCACCTGATGTGATGTTAAGCAATAAAGAGGGAGGTGTCAAGAAGATGTCCCCCGATATCAATCAGGATGACCTCCCTGGCTAGAGTTTGCCACTGTCAACACATCCCTGGATGGGTTCATTCATCTTCTCAAGCAGTTTCCACAGAGAGGATCGTACTGTTATTAGATAAGGAAACCGAGGCTCAGCTATTGTTCCCAGAGGGATGAGGGAGAGCAGAAGCCCGCCCCAGATGCAGGGCTGGGATGAGCACGCATGAGTTTTCATCTCCCAGACAATCAGATCATCTACTCTTCCACCTCTGTTGCCATCATCTGCCATGAGTCCTTTCTGTAGTAATTTTTTAGCGGTCTGAAAAAACATCACCTTTTTTTCTCTGTTTGATTTTCTTCACTTGATTCAACATAGTGAAAATGTAAGTGGCCTGCCAGTGGAGGCCACTGTGGAAAAGTAGGACCACTTTAAGAAGGAAGGGAGAGAATAAAAAAAAAAAAAAAAGAAGGAAGGGAGAGGTCATATTGATGGGCACCGTCCATTTACTATAATCTGTGGTTTCCTGTCCGCGAACACCATGCTTTTCTTATTAGTTGAAGTGCGCATCTTTGAACATGAGTGTTGCCCCAATGAGGTAGATATGGAAAGGAGGCATGTCGGAGAACTGTAGATCTAGCCAGTGGCTGGCAGCACTCATTCCTCATGTTGATGAATGCTCATTTCTATATGTGCCAAGCGCTGAGCAGATGAGGGCATTCTGTGGAGGATGTTTACTTCCAGGAAGTGTATGTGCACATGGAAGTGTTCAGATAATTTGCATGAGAAATCAGGGAACAAGGGACACATTTAAATGGCTCTACACTATTCCCTGTCTATAGGGTATTTTAATTACCATTTAACGCTACTCAGAAAGATGATCACACTTTTTTATTTTATTTTGTTGGACTTTTGTTTCACAAAATATTTGCAAAAATAATTGGACCATCAAGCTGAATTTGCAAAACCTCACTCTGATATAGCAGCTCCCCTTAGAATATGGTGGATTCTGAAATACAGAGAGGTAAATGCAGAAGTGTATGTACCAGAACCTAAGTGAGAACAGTAGTATGTTTAAAGTCTACAAAACTGTATAGTTTCTTAGAATATCAAAAGTCATTTATTAATTTATGCTGAATTGTTTACGCCCTCAATGTCACTTGGTTGGAAATATTATCCCCTCCCCCACACTTAAAATGTCTAGAGGAGGGGCTGTGAGATGGCTCAGCAGTTAAAGGTGTTTGCTGCCAATCCTGAAGCTGAGTTTAATCCCTGGGACCCATTTGGTGGAAAGGAACCATCTCCAGGAGCTGTCCTCTGACCCCTGGGTATGTTGCAATATGCAAATGCCCACACCTACAAATACATAAATACAGCAACTCTTCTACTTCTTTAACAAGATTCCCAGAGGACAAATATTTGCGTTTGTAGGTAAAATGCACTCCACTTGAGCTCAGTTAGAAATGAATTACCAGCTGTGTTGGACGTCACTGGCTTTGCAATGGCCTCGGATTTGGTTTCACAGAGGAAGTCGTCGATGGAGGGGCTCAGGAGAGGTCTGCTTTCTTGTTGCTCATTCACCAGCTGAGAACAAATGGACACAGATGTCAAAGGGCTTCCCTGTTAAAGTGTGGACGCATGTAAATGAAAATGCAGCCTTGCAACACAAGGGGACAAGCAAGCCTACTGAAATAAACACAAACATAAATAAATAATGGGGTGGGGCAATAGAGAAAACAAAACATTACCACGGGGGAGGGAATGAGCCTTCAGCACTGTTAATATATCTTTGATGCAGCCAACTTCAGTGTTAATGCTTAAGCCTGTGTCTCGCCCTCCGGGAGTGGCTTTATGATCATCTAATTTCAACACAGCGAGAAAGACACCTGTTCCATCACAGTTGCTATGGGCTCACGGCACTCTATATTTGGACTGAAAGTTCTAGAAAGCATTGGAACAGTGGCTTCAGACTCAATGGTGATGGGCTCTCATGAGAACTAGCTACATGATGATGTCTGTGGGTGAGATGTACACACACATGGACCTGCTTGGTTGGTTGGATGAACATGATTGATTTTTTTCCCCTTCTTAATAGCTCAAGGTGCCTCAAAAAAAAAAAACCCTTTCATTTTCTTAGAATGGTTTTGTAGGACATAACAAATTTTATTTGAGAGAAGAAGATATTATTATATATCACCTGTCTGGGCATCTAGTAGGTGTTTGTGAACACCTTCAATCTGTGGGAATAGATTCCTGTAGGTGCGATTCTATTTTACCATTACTTCATTCTATGACTTAATAACCTTTCATTTAGACTTAAAGTTCAGAGAGTCCCTAATCGCTAGCAGTGGGTTCTACACTCTCAGTTCTGGTGCTTCATTTTGAGTCCAGGTTTTCTATGGCTAAGAGAGAAAAACTCAATAGTTTCAGTTTTCTGGAGACAGCATAGCTGTTTGATTCTACTTGTGGTCCAGAAAAGATGTGCCTCAAAATGTCTAGAATTTTAATAACTAACCTGTCGAGGTTTTGAAATATTTTAGAATGCCTCACATGCATTTTCATGCCATTGTTCCTCTGGTTCAGGGTCAATAAAGTAGTTCACGGTCATCAGACAGGACATCCAAGCACACTGTTGGTACTTCAACGCATCGAACCTCATACCTACACTAGAGCTTTTAATAGAGAATTAAACATTTGATTCTCATGCACATTTGTGGATATTCTTGAGGAATATCATAGGGAATACTCCCTTTTGGTGTTTCAGTTAATGGTGTTACCTATTCTTCAATTATTGTCAGTTTTAATGTTACTACATACCAAGACATGTTTCACTCGAAATCACATTTTCTAAGGTGGCTGTGGGTTTTTAACCATTTTAATTTGTTTATTTTCAAAGAGATTCCTTTAGCCTATGAATGAAATTCTGGTCCCTTTGCCTTTTCTCTCCATTCCCCTTGAATATTATCATGCTTGTTGTCGAGAGATAGTTTCAAGTGTTGAGTTTAAGGTTGAGCTCATTGTAGTTTCTGGGTAAGGCATTTGAATTTTAAAAAATGCCATGGACAAGTCAAGTTTAGGAATTAGCTGGAATATTTTCTGGCATAAAAGTCCATTTTATGATCTTAAAATGTACTCGAAATCATTGGCGAGGCATAAACCAACCAGAAAGTGACAAAATTGCTAACACCCAGTGATTCTGTGTTTGCGTCGGCTTCTCATACAGTAGTTTGGGCACAAACTTTATGCAGGGGACAGTTTCTAGGACCCAGGCATCATGCCGGGTGTGCTGATGTCACTTGTTCTTCTCACCCTCAGTATTGTATGGAACGGACCTTTCCTGTGGATACCATAGTGTCAAGATTTATGGAGGCCGAAGGTTACCATCAAACATGGCACCCCACGATACTCGGGGTGATTTTCTCTAACAGGGCTATGTGCTCTGACTACCAGCCACTGGCCCTAGTTCTCTCTGACCTGTCAGCTGATGTGCATAAGACGCAACACAACTGTCACTTTAAAAGTATGAATATCCTGATTCTTTGACAAACACAACTTTTCCAAGGGACGTTTAATTTCGAGAACAGATACGCATATGTAACTAAATTCTCTTTGTGTTGATTAAAAAAATATGACTTCGGTATTTCTTCACTGTAGCATTTTAGTTCACAGAAGAATTTAGATACTGCTTAGCTTTGAAATGCTCATGGATACATGAGGGGCTGACTTAGGAATGGGACCTTTATCTAAATACAAAATTCCCTTTTATGTCATACACACCTTGCACACATGCCTGGAGGTGAGTTTTTGTGATAGGTGCTGTGTGTCTGCCTGTGTTTTGGCAGTGTCCTGCCATTTGAAGTCAAAGGATTCTATTTGTGGCTTCATATTGAAGCATGATGGGTTGTGGATCATAGAGAATTTTCAGACTTCAGGCTTTAAGATTAGGAATTCTCAACCTGTACCAGTTTTAATGTCGATACATACAAGTTATATTTCAAGAACTGTTTTCTGGTACTCCCCTTTCCAAAAGAGCAATGAACTATGAATTTATGCCTGAATCCTGATTCCGTGCATGTGGCATGTGGAACAGGCCTGAGTTACTACAGCTTAGAATATTTGGATCTTCAACTTCTGTAGATAATTTCTGAATGCTGAAAAAACATCCTATTTATTTGTTGAATTCTAGGAAAAAACATTGTTTATATTAATATCCAAATGGAAAAACAAGTGAAAGGCACTATAGGATAAGAGTTTCCTTGAGGAAAGCATGCTTGCCAAGGGCAATAGAATTTTGTTGTTGTTGCTGAGTCAAATTTCAGATGGATTTCCCAGAGGAAGAACCAGTGGCCATCTGGGTTCACTCAGCACAGGAAGAAAGGGAACCAGGGGATGCTGGCTCAGAAAGATTCCAGGAAGCCCAGCTCAGAGTCATGGCTTTCCAGTCTTCTAGACCCTGCATCTGCAGGCTGGTGCCTCTTCAATGTCCAGTGCCCACTGCTGACTCCAGGATTGATGAAAACACTGTACCAGTCACCTCATATCATTATGTTATTCTTGAGGGTTTGCTCCACAGACACGAAACAAGAAGACACAGTGAACAGCTTTTAGAGTTAGCGTTTCCCAGGTTAGATGAGTGTGGCGGTGCTCTGTGCTCTGGCTGAAGTGGGGTGGTGCTGGGATTCCAGGTGAAGAAGATGAAAGATCAGATGACAGAGAGCAGGGAACAGCCATTAAAATGGTCAGAAAGAGGTTGGGCCTTGATGAATGTGGAAGATGAGGTGAGAGACATCATGAAGATGACGGAAGATTCCCTTACAGGGCCCGAGCTTAGATGCAACTGCAGCTCACACTTAATTACATCATTCACAGCTTCCGGTAGGGAATTTTCATGAATAAGTTGTTCAAGAAATGGCTGACAAATGAGACAATGGCTCAGCAAGAACACAAGATACACACATGGGTGTCTCACATAGTCCAAGTAAATCGCATCTCCAGTTTATGGACTTAGCATTATTTTAGTCTCAGGAGTGTTACTTTTAAGTGTTTAGGCTGGGTCAGCTTCCCCCATGCCTCCTCCTCATCCTTAAACAAGAAGATGGTTTTTCTTGTGGTAGTTTAAGAATAAATAAATCCTTCAGGTCATAAAGGAAATTGGAATTGAGTGGAATCTAAAATAGTCCCTTTAATCGTTACTTTAAAATTGTATGCCGTGCATTCTTTCCTTATTCATCAGATGGAGAAGGTTTATTGACTTTTAGATTTACTTCATTTCATTTGAAAACACTTTATCATCTTCCCTCATTTAAGGCTTAGGGTACAAAGCACATTGGAGCTATTACAATGTGACACAAAGGTTTCTGGTTCTTTGCTAATAACTGAGTCAAGTTTTCGTGATTTTGATAATCAGATTCTTAGATTAGCCAGATGATCATAGGTGAGTTTAGAAAGGTCACTTTCTTAGGTGTGAGATTTTGTCTTGCTCTGTTCACACCTTAACACTTCCATTTTTGAACTATGGCCTCTTCTCAGTGTTGGCATCAGTTCAGAGGTCACTGGGGCTGTACCTCAGTAACACAACACGTACTTAACAAGTGCGAGGCTCTGGTTTTAATTCCAAGCATGCATACAAATAGACCCCATGTTGGTAATGGATGTTAAATTCTCTTGCAGGAGTCCCTGTAATGGGTGCACCTCAGTCTTCTTCAGTGCAGGGCAGTGAGCACCTTTTGGAATCATCTCCATATCTCTGCTTATTTGGAATCATTGTCTTAGTTTTAACGAATTCCTTCTCATTAGACTACAACTACCATGAGATTGGAGATTTTATTAGAAACTTTGGTGCATGCTATAATAGTGGTTTAATAAATGTGGACCAGTTTTAGTGCAGCTAACTGGCCGATTGTACAACAGGATGATTCTGTGGGCATCTTGGACTCCACACTGAATTTGAGTGACCCATGGAGAGATCAGTGGTCTTTCATAATGCTTAACAACGTCCTAGAAAGCCTTAACCTAGACATTCAGACCCATTTCCTTCCAGAATTGTGTCTTCTAAATGGGGAACATGGTGGTACCTAAGAAACATTTGTAATGCTACCAAGAGGTGAAGAATGCCGAGAATTAACATCTGAAGCAGTGGACATTCAGGACTATGCTGGCCAGTGCCAACACCTCTGGAAAGAAGGACATGGACATAGGTGAACGGGAGGGCAAAGCCTCCTTAAGACATAACTGTCTTACTCTGCTTCTGATTTTAAATCAGAAACCCGAATCTGGAGAATTCGAGGGAAAATATGTCAGCAGACACAGAAACTGGAACTACTATGGAAGAAGAGGGTAGGTGGGGACTTTCATAAAGGGCTTCCTTGTCAATCAGGATTCAAAAGACAGTTGAGCTGTTATACTTTATTGGTAATCAAATCTTCAGCTAGATGATTTCAACTGAATTGTGACCTATTAAGACTGGTCAGTTGATATGGCCAGTGGAAGTTGCCACATAGATGCAGGAAACTCACCCAGCTCTAATGGAGTGCGGCCTTAAAACTTTATTTGAAATACCCTGAGTTTCATTTTTTTACCTCCTCTAGTTTTAGTGTTTAAAAATTACATTTATTATGTGATCTATTTGAATCAAATTATAAAGCAATGTTTTGCTTAAAAATATTTCTTTTACTTTTTTGGGACCATAATATAATTCCATCATTTCCCTTTTCCAATTCCTCCTTCCAAACCCTCTTTACTCCTTTTCAAATTCATAGCCACGTTGGAAAAATATTTTACTTCTAAATAAATTTCATTGCTTACTTTGTGACTAAAATTTGACTTTCTTATCTTTAAATAAATCTTTTAACTTAGATGCTTTATTAAAAGAAATAGAGTGAAAAGTTTGTGTTAATATATTACTAAACATTGACAACAAAGCAGAATGCATGTCAATAATCAAACAGTATACAAAACATTAGTTCATGAAAACACTGCTGGTTTCACTTAAGATGAACATTGTGCTCTGATAATTAAGCATTTCAACACTTAAAGAATAATTTTAAAGTTAAATTATTTTAAAATTAATAAAATTAAAGTTAAAACAATAAAGCTTGTGTGCTGGCCAGTTTTAATTGTCAACTTGATACCACCTAGAAACACCTGGGAAGATGGTCTTAATCAGAAATTATTTAGATCAGGTTGACCTTGTGGGCATGCCAGTGTGGGATTGTCTTGATTGTTAACGAAGGTACAAAGACACAATCCCCTGTGGGTGGTGCCATTTCCTAAGAAGGAGATCCTACATAGTAATAAGAGAAAACTAGTTAAGAGTGAACAATCAAGAATGCATATATTCTCTCTCTCTTAACTGTAGATGTGGTGCTATAGCTTTCTTGACTTCCCTACAGTAATGGATTGCAACCTGATGATTGTAATGAATTGTAAACCTTTTCTCTCCCAGGTTGCTTTTTGTGAGGGTATTTGCCACAATAGAAATAAAACCAGGGCAGGTATAAATGGGAAACGACTGATCAATAATCTCATGTTTGTAACATTGGCATAAGTCATACATACCTTAAATAGTCTAAATTCAGAGCCTGGCTATGCCTACTGTGATACCTAAGGGCATTAGGTCCCTGCGTAAAACTGACCAGGCCCCAGTCACATTGCTGTGTTAGTGCTTCGTATCATAGCCAAACATCCTTTAAATCCTTGACCTACTCTAAAGATCAGTCTTCTCCGGGCAGGACAGTTAGCTGTATAACATTAATCCATTTGTGGAGAAAGGAACTGATAACACCATCCCACAGCTGGGTAGTCTTATTTCTAAGGAGGTAGGTATGCATCATTAAGGCAATCATTTTAAGTTGATGATAGGAACTCAAATAAGGCCATGATTAGTGACTTTGAGAATGTTTTCCCAGTCAAGGACTAAAATTAAATCCTACTGAGTGTAAGAAGTGGGAACAGATAAAGCATACAGGTGGAGGAGGAAGAAAAATGCCCTTTAGGCAGAAGAGATGTGAAACTCAGTTCTAAGACACTGAGCTTTGTAGGAAAAAGGAACTGGGAATACCTTGATTTAAAAAAAAACAACCCAGGAAACCAAATTTGTCAAAATGAAACTTTCTCAAGTTTCCTTCTGAGAGGAATGTATTAATTAGCCTTGTACAAAGGAATCCTCACTTTCAATGGGATAATCTTTGGGTACACAGATACATAAAATTGGTTTGCTTATAATATTACAGTTTAGAGCAGTGCTGTTTTATATAAGCAATAAGAGCTTTACACTCTTTATAATAATGTTCAGTGCTCATTAACAAGTAAAAATAATTTCAATAACATAGTTTATTTAATTCAGCATATCCCAAATACTTCAACATGTGATCAATAAAAATTATTAATGTGATAGTTTCCATATTTTCAAATTAGCCCTTCAAATTTCACCTTCTTAAAAATTTTGCAGCATGTCTCAAATGCCAGAAGCCCCAGCAGTGCTCAGTGGTCAGTGACCATAGCACTGAACAGCACAGGACTCATGCATTTGGATTAGAAACTTTTTCTTTAAAGATTTGGAAATTTATGTGTTTTTCCTTCAAAACTTTCACCAATGCCATGCCTGTTTACAAACTATTTGAGTTGGCATTAATTTAGGACAGCAGAATTAGTAATTACACTTTCTGGGGTCTAGGCTTGGAATGAAATCATCTGGCTAATCCCCTTGCTTTGCTCCATCTGTTGAAGGTACCTCAACTGGAGAATGGCGAGCTATAGCCACCTAAAATTCTAGAGCAAGCCATTGTAGTCACAATCTTAAAAGGCTGATATACTGTGCTGCTGAGGAAACGTTACTGAACAAGGTAACGTAGTACACTGGCTCATCCTGTATTTATCTTTTATGATCATTACAACAGGGTAGCAATTGGCTCCAGACAAATCTGGCATCTATGATGTCACTGCTGGCGTCAACAAACCAGGGATGAAGATGAGCCCTTGTATTCTGCAACATGTAGTGTTATGCCATAGGGGACGTTACAAGAGACACTGGAACAAACATGTCAAGACACTGGGACATCCACACAGGTTAACAGATGTGGCATGGCAGACGGACCGGATGCTGTGGTTGCCGTGGGAAGTACTCACTTTTTCAGCTCACTCTGCTTCGTTATGGCTTGTGCATGCCGCTGGCTCGCACCAGGGGAAAAGCCACTTGTGTGTCATGTAAAGGACGTTACCCGCTAATAAAACTACATTTGACTGAGAAATTATTCTATCACAGCTGTCACCGAGTTCCATAGAATTATCATTACATCAGGTGCACCACATTCTATGAATCAGAAGTCGGCCTGCTGATTCATAAGCTGGCCAGTACAAAGCCTTACACAATCTTCATGCAGTGAAGTCATGATCAGAGTCTCAGAAACAGTCAACATGACACTAGACAGGGATTTCCAAGGAACTGGGCACACACAAATGTTCTGAATGTGAGAGGAGGATGATATTTATGATTTCTTCTCTAAATTAAAAAAAATCAAAAATATCATTGTACATGAAATCTTAAATTCAGGCTTAGACTATAATGACAATATCATAAAAGTGGGAATGATTACTGGGATAGGAGAGCAAAATGTAAGGCCTTGAGATAACTGGAGCCTGTCTTAGTTGTGATATCCCAAGGGGCTATGGTTGACAAGAGTCAACACTGGCAAAGCTGTGTGGCTCCTCACCTGTGAGGAAGGCCAAGGGCCCACCTGCCAATCATTCACAGATGTATTGTGGGCTGGATCTCTTGCATATGTTATACACAAAGGTCTTACTCTGATGGGCAGGTGATCATTGTAAAATGGTATAGACCTCATTATGTCAACTCAATAAAGGATTCGATTACACAGAAGAAGCAGCATCTTTTCTTTATGGACAACAACAAAACCATTCTCGCAACATAAAAAAATTATCTCCCATTCCTGGAAATCTTTAATAATCTAAAAATTCATTCAATTTTGATGTTACATAATTTTCATTACTAACAACGTGGTGTTTAGAATAAAATAAAACCACACATGTTGGCAGCAGCTGGGGACCAGATCTGCTGATATTCTGAAAATAAGCTAACATAATTTAGCATTTGACAGAAATGTGCTTCGCGGGGCTGTAAATGGCCGTTTTTCTAATTCTAGGCGGGTGCGTAATCGGGAGAGAATCACTGCACTTTACGAATGTGTTATGGAAGAAATGGAATGTTTAACATAACAACCTAATCTAAATTATAAGATAAATGCAAGAAAAATATTTTTCATCTCAGAATTTAAAACTGAGACTTGCACAGGGTGGCAATGAGTAGCGCTATAGATATTTATGGAGACTTTTACAGGGTGCTTCGGGAGTCCCCGGGCACGTGCAGGATCAGTTTCAGCATGCCTTCCGAGACGTGTGTTGCAATAGAGGCTGAAAATGACCCTTTCATGCTTGAAATGGCGACGATGTTTCCTTAGCAAGGCCACCAAGTGTGGGGAGGGACAGAGAGCCATTTTCCGCATGGAGATGTGGGGACTTCCGGCTCATCCCTGTAACTTCGTTATCAGCATAAATATGTATAGACGGATGTGTAGTATGCAAAGTCACAACAGAAATATATTTAACATTTAGGAAAATCTAGAGCATATCTACTGGTAAACTGACATATGTATATAATATGACTGGATTTATTCAGGAATTCAATTTTTCTTTTTTGTTCGTTATTGGTATTGCTCAAAGTTAACAAGACTCCTTTTAAAGAAGTAGAGTGTTGTACAGATATTGTCTTAATCTTTAAAACTAATGTTGAGTAATGAAAATTAATATTCATGATCAAGAACTATTTTTTTTTCAATTTTGTCTCTCATTTATATTTGTACAGTTGTTTCGTTGAAACTGCTATAAAAAGATTGGCCTGAGTTACTGTTTTTCTTTTTTTTTTTTTTAGCTGATGATCACATTTTTGGTACATTAACATATGTCAGCTTCCTACAGGAACCCTATGGGTCTGCCCACCTGTGATGTCACAGTAAGGAGGGGCTTTTCTTCTGCAGACTCCTCCCTCGGTATCTCCTTCATCACCATGGCAACAGCCTTATCTGCAGCCCTAGAGCCTTTTCCCTACAACAGTGAAACCAACAACGAATGTGTCAGGAGGCGTCTTGAAGTTATTTATGACAAGACAGGCTAATGTTTAAAGAGCGATCCGACATGAGTGAAGAGGTGGGCTGCTGCCAGGGAATCTTGAGGCTTTTGGCTGAGGAGAAAACACACAAAATCTGAAAGATTATTTGTGAACTTGTAGGTAGCTACTTTCTCACCCGCTACAGCGGACCTGATTGACACAGTGTTTTTATATGTATAATATATTTGAAGGCAATGAACATGATATGAATATATTTTTATAGTACTGATTTTAGCATGCTTTGACTTCCTGTTGTATTCATTTGTAAATTATGACTAGACAGCCCGTAGATATTTTGGTTTAGGGCTAGAGATTAGGGCCAGCCTCTGATTTGCTGAGGGCCTTTGCTTGGTGGTCTTTGAAATCTCATGTTTCAGGGAGTTTCTCATAAGGTGTCTATAAACATCCCCTTGTAAATACTGTATGGTGGCTTCACACAGCAGGGGTTTCTGTGAGATGGGCTAACCTGAGTCTTCACCTGAGTACTTTCCCCCTAATTTTAATGTCTTTGAGACCAAGGAATGTCAATACAGTTTTAGAAATTTCTTTCAATTGAAGACTTTTCTAAATACACAAGGAAAACATTCCTGTTGAGGCAAATTCTGTTGGGGCTGTCTCTGGTGTCATTTTGTCTCAGCTAAGGAGAACTGTGAGTTACCAGGGATGTCAGCCTTCTGCCCCTTTGAGTTGACCAGTCTCTCAAGTTTATGAGAGTAAACATGGGAATGTCATCGTGGAACAAAACAAAACATTACTTTCCCAACAATCGCAATGTTTTCAAAACAAAAGCTTTGATTTTTCTCAGGTCTCTTGGCAGAACCTCCCTGGAGAAAATCGTTTTTATACTAAGAACACATATAATATTTGTGTTGTCAATCTACTTAAGATGTAGCTGTCTTAACTAAAGAGACACACGGACAGGCACTGTGTGTATATGTGTGCACACGTGTGCGCATGCGTGTGTGTTGTGCTGTTGCCTGGGAAGGGAATTAGCTGTAGAACTCACTAAAACTCGCTAGCCTCACCTGATGCAGCAGGAAAGGGCTTACGTTATATTTAGCACTTTAGGTGTCCCCAGGACATCTAGAAAGTGGGTCCCATTTAGGAGGGAACCGTCCATTTACTCAGGTTCTAACTTCCTCAGATGGAGCCCGTTGCACCTTATATTTATGGAAACCGTTTTGTACAGTTGATAAACTTTAAGATGTGTGAATCTGTTTATAGCTCTGTAACTTTGTTTTGGCTTAAGGACTGTATTATCAAATGACCATGTGTTCCTTTTAAAGATGGGATAGCAAGTACCAGATCACTTATTTCTCAGATGCATCTATCAGTAATAATTTTCATATGTGTTCTCCAAAGACTACGTGGCCTTGATCCTTAGACTCACTGACTGCAGAGAGAGTAAAGGGAAGCGATGTTCCATGTCTCCTCTTTAATGAGGCAATGTGGCTTTCTTAAGATAAATAATAGCACAGTTCTGAATTCTGGGGAAAGGTGTATTGGAATACTGTTATGCCATTTAACATGTTCTTCAGATATTATGTAATTTTAGTGAAACAGTGCATGCTATTAACTTACTCTATGTTTATAAGCTATCCTCAATTATAAAAACAACTGTCTTATAACATTTATTTCTGCAGCTTTTCTTTTCAAGAGCAAAATCATTTGCGAAGAAGTCTTTCCATGCTCTAAGTCGTTCTAATATTACAGCAATAAACAAAGTGGCATGCTTATATTCAAACCCCTACTATATGTAAAAGAGCAAGTCTAGTATTACAAGGTATAATCGAGAAGCAATAACTTAGACTCTTCTTGCGATGAGAAGGAAGAATATCAATTGATAAGCATCTCAAAAAATTTCAGGTGAATTTTGAAAAAAATATGTCTTTATTTGAAATGCTACCAATCTATAAACTACAGAGAGAAGTTTTACATGTGCAACTATAATAGCTAAATTAGCAACAGACATGCTTTTTTTTTTTTTTTTTTTTTTTTTTTTACTAAAACAGAAACAAAAACCAAACAAAAATTTAGTCCTTTCATGCTGAACTCTAGAACAAAGCAGTGATCGGCTGAAAGGTTGAATCATAAACACATGCGGGGCTTTGCATTTCTTGCAGAAAAACCCACCAAAGCCAGGGTCAGGTCACTTTTTTGAAGACAGTGCCATTTTTTCTTCAAGGTTACACCTACTACCTGGAAAGAGTCATGATACTGGGTTAGTTCCCCCTTGCAAACGTTGGCTTTAGAGCTAACACCCCACGAGCTTTGTTGTTTAACAACGTGGTACAGTCTGAGCACAGAGCGGAGGTCTGCGGGTAACGTCTTTGTGACTGCCAAAAGGGTATTTGAGACTCTACCATGCCCCGGGTATCCACTCTCCTATCAAAGACCCCTCCCATCCTGTTGTCCCTGTCACGTGATGTCCTCCGTTCATGCTGCTGTTGCCGACTTTCCCCCTAGTTTGTGGGATGCTGCTACTAACATTTCGAATGTGGCTGGTGTGCGATATAGCAACTCTGTTCAGTTTTGCCATCAGTAGATCTCCGTGCTAGCAGAGGAGCCACCATGGTGTGAGGTTCTCTACAAGGTCAGTTGCTTAGCACATTCAAAGAAACCCATACACCCAACAGTTCAACTTTACAAACAGAGCTGTGCCGGAAGGTTAATACCGACTTATTTCAAACAACACGGAGACGACAGAATGAAAATACAAGTGGAGATACACTCAAGCAAGAGGTAAGTTACATACTTCATGCTACATGAAGCCATCCACTCCTACCTTAGTCTGAACAGGAACAGAAAGGAAGTGGATGGAAAGGTGATTAAGTTTATCTCATTAAGACAGCCTTGGCTATGATTTTAGACATGTCTTTTCTGATCTCACATGAAAGTCACTTTTGCTCACGACCCTGCTGGATTTCTTAAGCTGCTTTTAACCAGAAAACATTGTACACAAAAGGGTAACATCGTCCTTGGTACTTTGCTGGGGAATTCCGTGATGCCTCTCTTTCTTTACCATTGCTCTCTTCAACAATAAAGTGATGGCTCTTTAAACAATTCTTGAGAAGAGCCTTTTCAACTACCATTAGGAAATTGGGAACACATCACCAAGACACAGCGCTCTGGCGAATGGCATTAACACTTGTTATTTAAAAAGCCCTACTTCGATTTACTGCTTTCCCTTGGTGAGATGGAGTTGAAGATGCAGAGTGACGCTGAGTTATGGGGCCATCCCATGGTTGGGGAGCCAATATAGGTCTTGAGGTAAGGCATGCTGCTATATACTCCCTGCCTCTCAGAGGAGGGGCTGAAGCCAGCTGGAGATGGTTCCCCGAGCCCAGCATTCTGTAAGATACCTGACAAAGTTTTGGGTATTGGATCTCATAGTAGCTTGTTTGGGGAGATACAGTTCACTTGGACAGTTGAAGGCAAGATTGCAAAGAATGATTTTTCCACAGCTCATCTGCATCTGTAGCAGAGGAGGAACCCAGACCCGCTGGTCTCACCTGTGTCCACCCTTCCTAGCACACCATGGTATCTAAGGGCTGAGGGCAGCTCTCCTCTCCTCCACTGAAATGACTACTGTTTAGGACAGCAGTCACATTTTAAGCATAAGGCCCGCCAATCACCACACACACACACACACACACACACACACACACACACACACACACTCCTATCTATTTCCTACTCCAGAGTGTTAGGATTATGGAAATCTTCCATTCTAGGAGAATCATCCACAGCCTCACTCAGAAGCACACTTCTAATGAGCCACTTTTGGTTTTTGCTCTTCATGTGCAACTAACCCAAGTATTTCATGCATGTGATCTTATTATTTTAGATCATAGCAGCTTTATAAATGTTAGCACCCCCTTTGGTTCTTACTGATGCTGAGTACCAGTCTGACATCTTTGTCAAGATTTCCTTGACATCTATTTTGAGTACCTTAGCTTTCACAAAACACAGATATTCAATTCATTTGTAATCAATCTACTGTTACAGACTTTATTATGGCTGCTGTGGAGTTTGTAATTTAAAATATTGCATTGAGGGTGTGATGTGTGTGTGTGTGTGTGTGTGTGTGTGTGTGTGTGTGTGTGTGAGAGAGAGAGAGAGAGAGAGAGAGAGAGAGAGAGAGAGAGAGAGAGCACAGTGGTTGTTTGTTCTCTCCTTCCACTACTTCAATTCTGGGGTTCAAACTCAAGCTTGGCAGCAAGCACTTTTACTGCTTGAGCCATCTTGTTGGCTCACCGAGTTTGTAATTTAAAAAAGGTTTTAATTATCTTTAATCCTCTTTATCAGAGATACTAAATAAAAAAATGGAAAAGTACCAAGATAGGGGAAAAGCAAAATATGACAAAATTAGATAACCCTCTTAACCTGGGACTAACATGAATTTAAGATAAAACTTTTCGTTTTTGATTTTAAAAATCAATTCACACTGTTGTCCAAAATGGGGAAACATCAGACATGGGAAAATACAAACAGCATCTAATATCTTCTTAAAATTCCCCCCAACACTATAGCTTATTTTGACAATATTAGAAATTAAATATTTCTTAGGACATATTCATGCTCATAATTGTGACTGATTTCATATGCACTCAAATACATACACCCGCCACCTTCGTAATTTTGAAACGTTACTCAGTCTCTGCTAAAACCTAATCTCACTCCTGAGTTCTGCACTCGGGGCCTCAGCGACTGCAGGAAGCTATGAGAAAGCTAATCACTGATGGCTACCCTTTGCTGGCTTGTGCAGAACAAGATGAACAGTCTTCTTCTTAGGGAGGTAAATGCCACAGTAACTGTTGTGATCTCTTCAGACCTCAACTGGAGAAAAGGTTAGAGCAGAGCTTCTCAGTGACCTTTGAGCACTGGCCACCCCTGCCTGACATTTCGTGCCCTTTCCCAGACAGATACACCAATGCTGATCTCCAACACAAACAGGGCTACTGCTTGGGCTGATCTCAACTACCCCACCCACCTGGAAAGGCCTCCCCATGCCCTGTGTTTTCTTTTAAAGTTGTGGAAATGGGACTAACTGTAGACACACTGGTTCTCCTTTCTAACCATCTTGAAGGGAACTCTGGGCTTGCCTTACCCAATGCTTTGTACCTTTAAAAAAGAGACATTTTTAGTATGTGCCTGTGCACATAGAAGAGGGAACTGGGTCCTCTGGAATTGGAGTTATAGGCAGTTTCCAGCTTGCCTAGTACCCCAAATTTCTGAAACATACAATCAACTTGAAACCCCCTCAGGTCCACCATCCTTTATTTGGTAGGATGTGCCCAACTGTGCAACTGCCTCATGAGAATGAAGACTGTGTTTATTTCTCTTGAACCATTTCACATTATCTGGTTCCGGTCTCCATGGGCACATAGATATTTAAGTACAACCAGTGCATAACCTCTTCCATGTCCATTTTCTATTTATTTAAGATGTTGATATTACATAACATGACCAACTTTGGCAGAAGGTGATCCCGAGTTAGCAGGGGAAGTTTTAATTAGATGTTTGAGGAACTTCACACATACAAATAAACATTCATTAAAATTAATTAAGTGTTGCAGGGTAAAGTTGCCTGAAGTTTGCTCTGAAGCATAAACTTTTTATTTTAATTAACAGGATCCATTTTGTCCATCAATAGCATGCCACTTGTTCCATTCCACCATGTCCACAGACATGTCAAGGTGACAGTGGTCATGCAGGCCTCCTCCTTGGAAAGGAAGAAGTCAAAATATCACTCTTTGCAGATGACATGATAGTATAAGTTAGACTCCAGAGAACCAAATAACCATATGAACAAATAGGGTACAGAGCTAAACAGAGAATTCTCAACTGAGGAAACTTGAATGTCTGCGAAGCACCTAAAGAAATGTTCAACATCCTTAGTCATCAGGGAAATTCAACACAAAATGACCCTGAGATTCCACCTCGCACCAGTCAGAATGGCTAAGATCAAAAACTCAGGAGACAGCAGATGTTGGCCAGGATGTGGAGAAAGAGGAACACTCCTCCATTGTTGGTGGGATTGCAGACTGGTACAACCATTCTGGAAATCAGTCTGGAGGTTCCTCAGAAAATTGGACATAGCACTACCTGAGGACTCAGCTATTCCACTCCTAGGCATATACCCAAAAGATGCCCCAACGTATAACAAAGACACATGCTCCACTATGTTCATAGCAGCCTTACTTATAACAGCCAGAAGCTGGAAAGAACCCAGATGTCCCTCAACAGAGGAATGGATACAGAAAATGTGGTACATCTACACAATGGAGTACTACTCAGCTATTAAAAACAATGACTTCATGAAATTCTCAGGTAAATGGATGGATTCAGAAAATATCATCCTGAGTAAGGTAACTCATTTAGAAAAGAACACACATGGTATGTACTCACTGATAAGTGGATATTAGCCGAAAAGAAGCTTGGAATACCCATGATACAACTCATGGACCACATGAAGCTTGAGAGGAAGGAAGACAAAAGAGTGGATGCTTCAATACTACTTAGAAGGGGAAAGAAAATAATCAAAGGAAATAGAGGGTAGGAGGGACTTGGGAGGAAAAGAAGAGGGGGAGGGGAAAAGAGGGGGGAAGAAACAGGTATGGAAAGAGATAAAGGACAGGTACAGAGGGTCAGGAATTTAAATAGCGGTGTGTAGCAATAGGGGATGGGGAACTGGGGGTAGCAACCAGAAAGTACCAGATGCCAGGAAAGCAAGAGCCTCCCAGGACCCCACAAAGGGGAGGGAGAACCTGTTGAGACCATATCCAGAGGTTAGGCACGCACAACACGCCCCCCCCCCAATGGATGGGGCCACCCACCCATCTCCAAAATTTTAACTCAGAATTGTTCCTATCTAAAGGGAATACAGGGACAAAGAGTAGAGCAGAGGGAAAGGCCACCCAGAGACTGCCCAACCTGGGGATCCATCCCACATGCAGACACCAAACCCAGTCAATATTGCCGATGCCACAAGGTGCTTGCTGACAGGAGCCTGATACGGATGTCTCCTGAGAGGCTCTGCCAGATCCTGACCAATACAGATGTGGATGCTCGAAGCTAACCATTGGACTGATCACAGGGACCCCAATGGAGGAGTTAGGGGAAGGACTGAAGGAGCTGAAGGGGTCTTATCAGGCATCGCTGGGAGGGGAGGCCCTTGGTCCTGTGAAGGCTTGATGCCCCAGTATAAAGGAATGCTAGAGTGGTGAGGTGGGAGTGGGTGGGTGGGTGGGTGGGGGAGCACCCTCACAGAAGTAGGGTAAGGGGGGATGGGATAGAGGGTTTGCAGAGAAGAAACCAGGGAAGGGGATAGCATTTGAAATGTAAATAAATAAAATATCCAATTTAAAAACGAAGAATGTCAGGCTCCTTCAGACAGAGGAGCCTGGAAACCACTGGTCACCGCATCTCAAGAGCAAGTCCCTCATTTTGCTGTAAGCAACTTGTTCCACTTAGGATGAAGTGATTTAAAATACTCCTTTTCTTCTGAGCTTATCTTTTTATTGGAGATGGCATAGATAATGTATTTGAAAATTAAATAAATATAGAATACATTTCTGTATGGTAACTATCAAACCTGCTGCATGTTGAAAGGTCTTTGACTGCTGCGTGAAGCCTGCATCCCCTAAACATAATCCCAGGGTAGTGCTATTATTGTTTTTGATTTCTTGTCAAATATCAGAGATAATTTGCAAGTCAGTACACTGAGAGGAGTTAGTTTTAAGGAAAAGGAAACATTTTTTTGTTTTCTTCCTTTCTCTCTCTCTCTCTCTCTCTCTCTCTGTCAATAGCTCCTCACAAATCCCAACCCTCGTGAAGAGCTGAGATAAAGGTCGCTCACCACTTGCACCTGCAGCTGCTGGGGCCCGGGAAGAGGGGACATGGTTCTTGTCTGAGGAGTCTTGGGGCCTGGCACCTACGTGTTTGCAGGAGGTGAAGCTGCTGAATAAGATGATTTTAGAGCCACATGTAAATGTTGGGTTCTTTCATTATCTCTACATTGTCTATAATTGGAATGTAATCCAAGATAAGCAGAATAAATGCGAATCTCTACAGATAAATATGTAGCTACTAGAAAATGTTCTTTTCCGTCATTGTCCTTTTAAACACAGCGGGGTTGAGGTGCATTCTCCAAACTCTAGTACATACACTAAAGCAAAGAACAAACCATAAAGAATTGTATCCTCCTGCCAAAGTAGTGGCTTTTAAATGTTGGGTATTGTTACCCTGGAGAAAAGGTTAATTTGAGGTCCTCCCTAACACCTTTCTTTGAAAGACCATACATTTAATGTATAGTTATCAAATTGCTGAATCAGAACTAGCAAATCTACCTAAATGTTATTCAGTAGAAACACCGTGTATTTGTTTTCACGCTGGAGGCAAACTATCAACTAGGGAATTGGAATTCACCTCCTTATGAATATTTCAGGAAAATTCTATTTCTAAATGATGTCCCAAAATGGTGGCTGTGGAGCCCAATTACTTAGTAGCTTTCCTTATGTTCTGGGGAGATATACAAGCTTTTGTTTTTTAATTCTATAACAGTCACCAGAACACTGCAGGTTGCTGACATGACTTAGGAAAACGTGAGTTCCAGAAAGTAGGCAAAGTTCATAAGCGCCCAGGCAAGAAGGTCTGTAGCTCAGGGGCTTCAAGTCTTGACTTTCCTAAAACAACCCAAGAAAGCAAGGCTATGGGAGTGCCTGACCTACTATGCTCTCCTAACTAGTATCCAGGGTTGCTGGCGATGTGTGGCTTTGCTTTTTTATCTGAGTACCATGAGTACAGATAAATAACTCCTTGATCTTGTGAGGAGCTGAAGGAAGCATTTGGGAGTCACAGCCAGTCCTTCTAGGTGTGGCTAAGGGGATGGGCAAGTACAGGTGTCAGTCAGGGAGAGGATGAGAGGACAAGAGGACAGTGGGCTAGTTGGCTGTAGTGCAATTAGACACAAAATAGAATTCCAACCACAGTTTTGCCTTTGTTAAGTATTCTTGCTAAGCCTCCATTTTAGCTCATGGAAATGAAGACTATATGCTTCAAGAATATGACAAGTCCCCTGAAAACATTTTCCACAATGCCCTGCATAGGAGAGGCAGACAGTAACTGCTGAACTAGGAGCTGCAGAGCTCATGAACTCTGTCAATCTGAAACCATATACTAATATGCTATGATTATAGTAACTAATAGTAATGCTAATAGTTCAATTTAAGCTGTAGCTTGTCTCAACTGTCAGAGTCAAGCTGGTCTATTGTGACTTATGTATGATGACAATGGCTTCAATGGTGTTCAGAGGGGACTTTACACGACAGAACTCCTGAAATGCATGGGTATTGAAAATAAGACCAATTTCCCTTTTTTATAATTACTGTAGACATGGGATTCCCATTTTCAGAGTTATGTGTATGATTACCACATTGCTTAGTTTCAAATATGGGGTTTGTTATAAATATCAAAAGACAGATAAAATAGGCTCTTGAATTTCTCCTGAATCAGCAAACGCAGGCTCAGTGAGAGACCCTGTCTCAAGAATAAGATGGGAAGTGAGAGAGGAAAATACTTGCTATCAGTCTCTGACCCACACACACACACACACACACACACACACACACACACACACACACACACACACACACACAGATGCACACACATGCACACATGTATACACACAGAGACATACATTATCTTTACATCTTACTATTTATATCTATTTATCATCTATCAATACATCATCTATATCTATCTATTTATCTGCCTTTCTGCCTGCCTACCTGTCTGTCTGTCTATCTGTCTGTTTATCTTTCTACCTACCTACCTATCTACCGAGCATAAGACAAAGCCACAAACCATTTCTCCATTTTCTCCCAGCCCATGCTTATTGGCATCTGGAAGGCTGGGCTAAGGGGACACCCAGGAGAGCAATTCTACAGTCAGTATTGAGATTATGGCTAAACCCAAGACCCCCATCTATCTGTAGTTTATATATCTATAAATCTTATCTATCTATCTATCTATCTATCTATCTATCTATCTATCTATCTATCTATCTATCTATCTATCTATCTCAGAACTTTTGTTCTAAGAATGGAAGGGACCTTTCTGCCTTTCCCAAGTATCTATAAGGTGCTATGCTGTGTGTGACAATATAGCTTCCTGTATATGTGGATGGTGTGACCTGAATTGACAGAGCACAGAACATGGAGTTGGAAACTGAGGGCTGACCTTGAGGAACAGAACTTTCCTTTCTTGTTTGACCTTGGGCAGAGAACTTGGGTTCTCTTTAAGTTATTATTTAAGAATGAATGGGAAAGCGGCCTCATTGTCTCTGCACTGTTTTTGTGAGACTCAGAGGGAAAATGCATGTGAGGGTGACCTTCATTATGCACTAATAATGCCTTAAATCAGCTCAACTCCATTAGCTGAGTCAATTATTTTCCATATGCATTGAGGATCCCATGGAATCTGAAAGAACTATTATTACTCTGAAATAATAATCCAATAAAGCAGGCTACAATGAAGCAAACTGTGAATAGACTCTCCTTGACAACCACAACCCAGAACCCCAGTGAGTCTGATGTGGCTTTTTCAGTTACAGATGTTGACTTGCAATGCCTGTAAGGTTGTGCTGAATCCACAGGCCATTTCCTGTGCTCTAGCATTGACGAACACAGTACCGTATGAACAAATCTACCCAATCAAGTGTACACCATGGCAGTAATGATGGCTTTCAATTTGCAAATTCTAATGAAGAGTTCCACAATGAAGACTAGGACTATGAAAACATTTTTAATAGTTACAAAAGGTTCATTAGTCCAACTGATGTACTGGCATCACCTTCATATTTTGCTTCTTGTGAGTGTGTTCATGTATGTATTGTTATGTATGTGAGTATACATACATGTGGATGCTAGAGTACAACCTTGGATACCATTCTTCAGGTCCCGTCAACCTTCATTTTGAATGAGAGTCTGTTGCTAGTCTGAAATATAGCAAATAGGCTAATCTGGGTAGCCAGTAGCCTAGGGATCTGCCTGTCTCTGCCTACCCATTGCTAGGCTTACAAGGCTACAATGCCATGTCTAGTTTTTGTGAGGCAGGCTCTGCAGATGAAACTCAGGTCTTCATGCTCGCGAGGGCAACATTTTAGTACTGGACCAATTTTTCATCCCTGTGTCTTGCATCCAACTCTGATAGATTAGCATAGCTATGCACACCATTTTGTTCTTGGTTGTATTAAGTTACTTCTACTCTCCTTCACATGAAGCATGACCACATATGTCTCCCATGCTAGAAAGCTGTCCACAGGCTACATCCCAGTGCACCAAAAACGTGCAGAGAACTTTGACAGGTCTTTAAGTTGCTCATGAAGTTTTTTTCAAGTAGATATAAGTGAATTTTCTGTGCCAGTTTCTTTCTACTCATTTTCATATGTTTATGTACATGTATATGTAGATAGTAACCTTGAGTTGAGCTACATGCAGTCTGCATTGTAGTCTCCTAAGTCACCAGATCAAAGGGATTGCATGGCTCTGATATTTTATTATATAAATTAAGATTGATACTGAGTCTGGATAGATCTTATAGATAAATAAAAATCATTTCTTTGGCTTTAAATTCTAGTATTAGTATATGATAGTTTAATATATATATATATATATATATATATATATATATATATATATATATCACATCACAGGGATAATTGAAGAGGATTGATCTCTCCATCTGCCATGTGGGACCTTAAGATCAAACTTAAGTTGTCAGCCTGTGAACCATCTCACTGGCGTATGCTATTTTTATCATAGTTTGAAAGGTCTTGAGAAAGCAGTAGAGTCTTAGACGCACCAGCTAATTTATTCCTATAAACTCCGAATTTTAGAAAGCTCAAAATAGTTTAATTTCACTGACATTTGTGTGTCTAAAAGCTTACATTTGCTCCAACTTCCTCTTTTTCTCACGTACCACCTCACGGCAATTTCGTCTAGCCATTTATAACTCTCTTAAGAACAGTAAGATAAAAACAAAACTAAACAAAAACCCAAATAAAAAACACCCCAGAAATTAATTTATTTTTCTAGAAAATCTCTCATATTGAAGAAAAACAATTCCCGATATGCCCTGGAGTCAAGAAGGATTTAGCAACAAGTCTGAGAACACAGCTAGGAGGGCCACCAGGGGAGGACTAATATGGTGTGGGCACAGCCCTCGGGCTGAAGTCACTCTGTTCTTCCAAGCAAAGAGGAGGCTTCTGGTGCAGTGCAGATAATCTGGGGAGACCAACCATTGAAAAAAAACATGCCTTCCTTTCTCTGGGCTTGGATGGAAGCTGAGAGAATTAGAACACGCCAGCTCTCCACTGTGCTTGTTATGTAAGGCATTACCATTTTGCTTTGCACCCAAACCTCAAAGATGCCCTTTCAAGTTCTCAGCTTACGGTGCCCTCTTCATGCTGTGACTGTTGAGGCTTGTCAGGCCAGGCCCGCTAGGGCAGTGATTCTCAACCTGTGGACCCTTTCACAGGGGTCACATATCAGATATCCTGCAGATCAGATGTTACGTCATGATTTATAACAGTAGCAGAATTACAGATATGAAGTAGCAAGGAAATAATTTTGTGGTTGGAAGTCAACCCAACATGAAGAACTGTGTTAAGGGTTACAGCATTAGGAAGGCTGAGAACCACTGCTCTAAGGTCTGCCTCCTTTGCTTGCTTTCTCTAAGGCTACCTTAGCAGCTGGAGGTTGACTTTACGTGCTTTATCACTAATTAGTTCAATAGTATTTAAACGTTAAGTTCATCTTTGGGTCTTATTTTCATTAATAATAAATATTTTTTAAAATCTCCTTTGTAAATTATTGTAAGAGATTTTCTTAAATTTCACTGAAAAACTTGACTTACAGTATTATAGATCTTTCTATATGGAATTCATCAAGGTTTAGAAACTTCACAATAATTTTTTGTCGTCGCCGCCAAACTTACCCTGAAGCTTTGAAAATAATTTATCAAATAGGTTCAGTGCTTAGTGTTATCTTTAAAATGCAAAACTGAAGTTAGTGGTGATTTGAATGAGCGATGTCCCCACAGGCCCATGTATTTGGACACTTGGTCCCCAGTTGTGGATACTATTAGGGAAAGTTACGGAATATTTAGAACATGCAGCCTTGCTGGAGGAAGTGTGTCTCTGTGGGTGGGCTTTTGGGGTTCATAGCTCCACCCACTTCCTGTTCTCTCAGCTCTCTGTGTGTGGGTGAAATGTGGTTGGCCAGTTTCCTGCTCTGCTGCCATTTTTTCTCTGCTTTTGTCAGAACTTCCCACCTTCTCCTCCATTAATGGACTTATCGTTTGGAATCATAAGCCCCAATAAACCCTTTGCTCTTCACTTTGCTTCTAGTTGTGGTATTTTGCTACAGCAACAGAAAAGTAACCAACACAAAGTTTTATATATATATTTCTTCACTAGAAAGAACCCTCACTTTTAGAGACAATTGAATAAGGAATGGAAATGGGTATTTGGAATTTGGTAATGAAACAAAAAGTATGTCCCTGAGAGCCAAGAAAGGGACAGCTGGGGAAGGATTTGAAACTGTTTGAATAGACTTATCTATTACATAACCTAGCATAGAGCTGTGTCTTCTCTGAAGCTGCAGACTCCTGTTGGGTGTTTCTAGTTTTGCCCTGTGGAGGCCTGGACTTTCTTTTTTAGTCATACATGGAAAGATTGCCTGTGTAATGAGCATGGGTTTCTTTATCCTGTGAGGTCAGCAGGATCCTTCTCCTCTTTCTTTCTGTAGCTCCCCCACCCCAGGGCCTTTCTATGCTTTCTCCTCTCTCTTCACTCAAGGATCCTTTCCCATTGTTGAATCATCAGTTTCCAGTTCCACTCTGCTCTTCCTGTCTGAGCACATTGGCATCTTCCCTAACCGCACTGGACTATGACCTTTTTGAGGTTGGCACTCAGTCTCCTGTTTTGTGTTACCACAAACACAGGGTGTTTTGAGTCACACAGGTGTTCGATAAGCTTTGTTGAATGAATGAGTGGTGGATGGATGAATGCACAGATAGATAGATGCTATGTTGTTTCACCTCCCTCAGTCTTTGTGGGGTTTCTTCTGAACCTAGGCTATGGCATGGTAATGATCTCCTTCCCAAACACCTTCAGTCAGAGATCAGGATAGTAATGGTTTCTGGATGAGAGTCTAATGGAGTCTGGCCAGTATTGAGGAACAAACCTCTTAAGCAGTGTGACATACTCGTGAGCCCTTTTAATATTTTAATATTTTCCATAAACTATATGAAACTATATGTTTCATACTCTGAAATGAAACAGAGTACAACTATGAAGGAAGGTTTTGTGTGTGGCGATCCAGTCTTCTCTCATCTGCTACACTGCTGGGGACACAGTGATCTCTTGTAGGACAGTCTTCACTTTTCTGTTTATTGCAGAGAGGTAGAGCCACATACCAGATTCAGATCAACGGGTATCGAAAAGTACAGAAACAGATGGCTGAATTATATGTTGGCCAATTGCCATTAAGGCAAAGCCCAGAAAATTACATGGTACAGAGCAGGTATTTTGTTGCTCAACTATTTTTTAAGTGACTTAAAAATTCAATAAAGGCACCCTCAGTCATTGGTCAAAATGTCCTGAAATCCCAATATAATACTGGGCTATAATACGGGTTATTGTTGCTCTTGTATGCCTACCAAACTTGATGGTAAGACTATTTCTGAACACACACACACACACACACACACACACACACACACACACACACACACACACACACACACTGGTCACTGGGTATGGAGTAATGAAGCTTATACTGACCAGAAAGCTTTCTCCCTGCTAGCTAGCTGTCATAGTACCAGAAAATGATAATCAGGCTTCTTTGGAGGAAAGGTCATTACCATTTAACAGTTTTATTCAGACATGAAGCCTGAGAGCTAAAATAACAATTGGCATAATATGGTATGCCTATTGCAATAGTGGAATGAATGTTATAGAATTCACAACTGATTTCTGGTTGAATTTAAGGCCTACTACACAAGAGGGAATACATGTCTGCTTCTGTAAATCTGGACAAGAATTTATGGTTGAGGAGCTCATAAGTCCCAGGGGTAACATGTTATTATTGTTTTGTTAAATTGACCTGGCACTGAATTTCCCTGTACATTCATTCATATCTGTGTTCTTGTATGTTAGTATAGCCCTCCAACCTCACCAAAGAAGCAGTTAATGAAGAAACACACAGTGGCTCAAAATGCAGAGAGCAATTGTTTATGGAGAGTTTAGCCACAAATAGGACGCCTATATCATACTCTTTCCCTTTCAGGCTTAGGGACTATTGCAGAAAAGGTGGGCAGAAACATTTTAAAAGCCATAACTAAGGGGTAACTAGACTGAAAGAGTATCTTTTGACAAGATGACCACATTCATAAACAGCTCTGACTGTCTGCAACAGACATGCACAAGATCAAGCCAATGTACATCCCAGTAATCAGTGGGGAGGAAGTTCTGAGTTCCAACCTTAGCTGAGGAACTCTTAACAATTGATGACTTCTGGGGATGGGAGAATCAGAGTTTTGTTTTTTGTTTTTTGTTTTTTTTTTTTTAGTCTTTTAAGGGTATGGTCCTGGCCAGGGGACCATGTTCCAGGCAGTGAACCCATACTAATTTGAATATGGGAAGTGCAAACTAGAATGAGTGGGCTATTAAATAACAAAAAGAATATGAAACTGGGAGGGCATGGGGAGATGGGGATAGATTTTCAATGAGTGAGGTAAATATGATTAAAGTACATTGAGCATGTGGGTAAAATTCTCAAAGAATTTCATACACACACACACACACACACACACACACACACACACACACACACATATATGGAGAGAGAGAGAGAGAGAGAGAGAGAGAGAGAGAGAGAGAGAGAGAGAGAATGAGAATGACCCAGTTCAGAGCCTGAGAGTTCAGAGAGTCCACAATCTTCAGAGTTCACTTTTGTGGAGTGGCACTAGGTGGGGAGCTGAGTCTCACAGAGCCGGAGAGCTTGTAGTCAATCTTATATTGATTCAAAGATTTGAGGTGACTCAGCTGGCAGAGAGGTTAAATAAAACTACAGAGAAGAGACTATAACTTTAATAAAAAAAATACCTCAAGGAAGGACTCCTAGATTCAAGTTCACTGGTATCGAGACTCACACAAATTAACTCGGTGAGAGACATGAACAAGAATCGCCCAATTTTTGGAAGATTATTGGAAAAGTTGAAAGTTGCAGAGATGTTTTATGTGAGAATATAGTGATTTTTGTATTCTGCCTGGGGGAAGGTAGAGAGCTCTTCCTGATCCTCTCAGTTAAACAAATTTCCTGAACAGTATCTGTATGAAGGAAACCCAGGACACTGCAGATGAAGCTGCCCCAGAGAAGGTGCCTGTTATTAGGTGCTGTCTGTCACTGAGATCCTCCAAGAGAAAAACACTGCTTATTAGATGTGGATCAGATTCTTCGGACTTATTTGAAGAGAGCCTTCGTTAAGGAGAAGAGATGAGCAATGGAGTATCAGAATAGCTAACATAAAACTAAAATGCTATGGAGCCCGGCAGAATTTCCAGTTGTGTCTCATCAATAATGTCTCTATAGAAGAAACCTGTAGAACCCAAATAGAAAGTTTGCCCAAAGACAGGTAAGTAGTTACTAGAGGGGTAATGGGAGAAGATGTAGTATAATTAGCTTTCAGGGTCCAGGGGTGGGTACTAGTCCAGGACCTGCCTTGGTACCAAGACCTGAAGATGCTTGGGTTCCTATTGAATGACATATAGTGTACACTCTTCCACACACTCTAAATCATCTCTAGATTAAGCCCCTAAAATGATGGAAGCACTATGTAAGAAGTCATTATGTCCTATTCTTTACAGAACTGTGACATTATGGAAAAAGCCATTTTAGGATGAATAAGATGTATTCTCGATATTTTCAACTTGAGGTTGGTTGGATCCAGTGATTTGGAACCTAGGGGCACAGGGGTCAACTCTAATCACCTACTGAGCATTTTAAATGTATCAAGTACTGTTACAAACACTATTTTTTGGTGTATGTAGAGGTGTTCACACACATGTACACTTGTATGTGGTGGGCAGAAGTCAGTGCTGGGTATCTTCCTCAATCATTTCTCTATAATTTTTTTGAGACAGGGTCTCCCGGGGGGGCCTGGGATTTGCTTAGTAATCTAGGCTAGATTTCCACTGAGCCCTGTGTTTAATTATAGGTGTAGATTTCCCAGTCCTGCTCTTTTATTCGGGTACTGGGAATCCAATCACGTCCACATGCTTGTGTGGAGGGAGGGTACTCCCCTCATGGAACCTTCTCCCTGCCTCACTTTATACACATTGCATAGCACTAGATCACTAGAGGGCTTTGAATGTATACATTTAGTACACCCATTAGAGACCACAAAGAAACTGAGACCGAAATTCAAAGCAGGAAGAACTACCATAAGCCCAGACTCTGCTTCTAGCTTCTGTGTTTTGTTGGCTTTCCCCAATGCTATGCTTAGAAGTAGAATCTGTCAATACCAGATCCTCACACTCAGCCAGGCTGAGTCTCTCAATATCAGCATCCACACTCATAGCCAGGCCTTTTGCTGTACCGTTAGGTTCCATTGGGTGTTTAGGATTTATACTGTCTTTTACTTCTTTCTTGGACAAAAGTCTGTGGATTCCTGGCTGCCTGTCTGGATAGACCTGTCTGTCATACAAGCTGTCTGGGTGAAGGGAGAGCTGGGATCTGTGCCCTATATCTAGCCTCAAGCTCATGCCCTCTCTTCTTTCCAGCCCTGGACAGAGTTATGTTAAAATTCTGGAGTTCTAAAGAGTCACAGAACTGATTCATTAGTAAAGCTCCCTCTCTACACGCCCATCAAGAGGCAAAAGCCTAAATTGAATCTCCGTACTCCCATGTAATGAGGGGAGCCTCTCTGTGCTTTTACTAGCTCTTCTGTCAAGTGTGACTACAGTTCTGCATTTCATAGTATTGTGGTGGAGAAGCTTGGGGTAGGGACTGAGAACTGTGGATACTTGGGGAATCTTTCCTTTTCTCCTCTATGTGTTCTTTTATTCTTCATTTCACCCTTCTTTTTGGTAAGACAAAAGACCCCGCCATTGTGTGCGCTGGTGTGCATGTGCATGTGTGTGTGCGTGTGTGCATGTGTGTGTGTGTGTGTGTGTGTGTGTGTGTGTGCGCGCACGTGCCAATGTGCATGAGCATGTGGAGATCACAGGGCAACTTCAGCTGTCATTTCTCAGGCCCTATTTATTTTGTTTTTGAGATTGTTTCTCTCATTGGTCTGGCAGTCATCATGTAGGCCAGGTTGGCTGTCTAGCAAGCTTCAGGAACCCCCCTGTCCCTACTCCATTGCTAAGATTCTATGCATACAGTGTTACTCCAGCAATTTTTAAAACACAGACTCCGTGGAGTCCTTCGTGCTTGCAAGGAAAATGCATTACTGACTAAGCCACCTCCCCAGATGCAGGGCCAACCAAACTGATGCTTTAAAAATGTGTATAAGTGTTTTACCTACATGTATGTCTAGGTGAAACATATATGCCTGGTGTGCTGAAGGCCCAGAATACTCTGTTAAACCCCTTAAATTTAAATCTCTTAAATCGAACTGGAGTTAAGAGATAGTTGTGAGCCGCCATCGGAGTGGTGGGAATTGAACCTGGCTCCCTTGGAAGAACCACTGAACCATCTCTCCAATAAAGGACATCGTTACAATGCCTGTGGAGCATACACATGTGCTTGCATGTGCTCTCGCAAAGGACCCAGGTTCAATTCCTACTGCATACATGGTTGCTCACACAGTAGAATGAAAACACGTGAGAGAACTTTAAGCTGTGACCCAGAAGCTCATCCTCCATACAACGACTTGGCTTCACTCTCTACTCCAGTGGTTTCCCATGTACACATCCTGTGCAGATTGCTTTTTTTTAAATAAATCAGTAGAAGAGATGAGGAAAAGTAAGCAAGAAAACAGAACACTGCCCCACTTGCCATGTGGGAGAGTGAACAGAATCCTTATGACCCTTCAGCAATCCACTTTGACAGTCCTGGAGTGAAGGAGCGGGCCTGGGATTTGGGTCTTGGTTTAACTCTGAAGTTGAATATTGTCCCACAGCTACAGTACACTGCCTCTTTCTGCAAGCTTGAAAGCTATCATGATCTAATGACAAATAGTTATGAGGCTTGTAAGAACCTTCTGCAGGCAGAATAGCTCCTTGAGTCCCATTTCAGCAGGCCTTACAGGGACCTCTCATAGGCACCCTTGAGTCACACTTGATAGGAATTGGGCTCCAGGTTTCTTGGAAGATTCCATTTGCCAGCCCAGCGTCTACCTGAATGTGTGTTTCTTCTGAGTAATCCATCTGCAGACACAAATGACTGCTTCTGGGTGGGCAGTGGGGCTGCTCTAAGAAGGGACTCATGATTAGGACATGTGCACATCGTGTTCCTGCAATGAATGCATTTTTCTTAACTTCAAAGTAAAAAAAAATACCTAAAAATTAAATAACTTCCTTAAAATAGTTCAATTCTAGACGTGCTTGCTTTTCTTAGCTCCCTGGAGATTCACTTGACAAAATGTTATCAGAAAGAATGAGAAGGTGCCTCCCTATTCCCTGCTTTAGAACTTACTGCCCAGAGGAAAGCCAGAATGGACAAGAGAAGAATTTGAAGAACCTCCACGGTGTATGTCTGTGGGGACTTTCATGAACCTGTTAGAACCAGTGTGTGCCTCAGTGGTATCTGTAATTTCTCCCTTTTCCCGTAAGAGAGCTTCTCTCCTAAGTATTGGAATTCTTGCCTCTCAGTTAGCAAAAGCTTCAAACAGACTCCAGGGTGAGGGGATTTTCTATGTCCCAGTAAGATTTTCTCTCTCCTCTGCTTCTCATCTATCTGTACTTCTTCAACGTTGGGATTACACACACACTGTTGCTAACCTGCTTTTTACATGGTGCTAAGGCTTCGACTCAGGGCCCCATGGTTAAGCGGCAAGCACTTTACCCACTAGTCATCTCTGCAGTCCCTAGACCTTTAAATTTTTTTCTACATTGTCCTGTGGCATTATGTCAGAGTATAATGCACAAAGCATCACCTGCCAATCAAATGCAGGCTTTGGAAGCTCCTAGACTGAAGGACTTCCTGCAAGTAAGCAGTGTACACGGGCAGAGCTTGTCCTTTTGAAGCTGGTTCATTTTAGCTAAATAACAAGTGTATCCATTCAACTATCTGCCTAGAGCTCATGTGGGGTTTAAACATATCTTTCTCTTTCATCTTTATGATTATTCTGCCAGTACTTTGCAACCACTAAGTATTGTCATCACTTCACCAGTACCCTCATGGCCTACAGGGGTAGGGATGGAGGCTGCAGTGTCAAAGGGAGCGCAATTGGAGCGTGACAACAGAAAACAGGCCTTGGAGTTCCTGAGATAGCCTGGCACCATCTGTGGTCTCTAGATATTCATTCATTCACGCTCAAATTCCGGCCCCATCCTTCCATTTTACCTCCTACACCTTTGGCAAGAAATACCTACACAGCTGGATTAGATTCACAGGATGTTTTTATTTTTTTGCCTCATTAAAGTCTAGTTTCCTTCCAGCAGTCTGTGTTCTCTTCATGAATTAGCTCAGAAATCATTTCAAAAGGAAGAAAGCATTTTAGAGAGTGTTTTAGGTAACGGCTTGGAGAGGGGACCAGAATCAAGTTGCTTCTGCAGTACATAGCAGACATCCACATAAGTGTCCCTCTTCTGTACTCCAGAGTGTTCGTTTTTCATGACTCCCCCTCTGAAACTACCGAAACAGATCTGTGAACAGTGGTTGTATTTGTGGCCTGTAACGTTTCAGATTATGAGCACTGAGTAGGGGAATAAACATTGCCAGACACTGCACCAGGCCAGGGAGCAAACAAGGCACACAGATGTGATCCTCAAGGAACTTGGGTTTTGGAAGGGATGAGAAACATTCTGTAAATATTCCCAGGCATGATGTAAAGTCATCGAGGAATCGATCATGTCTAGATGTGATACATGTTCGTGCTTTCTCACCCTTTCAACGACAACAGGTAATGTATGGTGACGATTATCTTGCACTTTGCTTTTCACTCTTAAATATAACCTCACGCTTCCCGTATATTTGTACAGAAATGACTTAATTGTACTATCTTTCTCTATTGGTCAGATGCCGGGCCATACTTTTAGTTGTCTCCTGTCCATGCTGCTGCTGCTGGCTACTTTCTATTTTTGTCCATTAGAGTTACTGCTGTAATAAACAAGCTATTGCACAGAATAAATACTTTTCAAGAGGCAGATTCAGCTCACTATTTTTTTTTCATCTTTATTAACTTGAGTATTTCTTATTTACATTTCGATTGTTATTCCCTTTCCTGGTTTCCGGGCCAACATCCCCCAAACCCTTCTCCCTCCCCTTCTCTATGGGTGTTCCCCTCCCCATCCTCCCCCCATTACTGCCCTTCCCCGACAGTCTAGTTCACTGGGGGTTCAGTCTTAGCAGGACCCAGGGCTTCCCCCTTCCACTGGTGCTCTTACTAGGATATTCATTGCTACCTATGAGGTTGGAGCCCAGGGTCAGTCCATGTATAGTCTTTAGGTAGTGGCTTAGTCCCTGGAAGCTCTGGTTGCTTGGCATTGTTGTTCATGTGGGGTCTCGAGCCCCTTCAAGCTCTTTCAGCCCTTTCCCTGATTCCTTCAACGGGGGTCCCATTCTCAGATCAGTGGTTTACTGATAGCATTCGCCTATGTATTTGCTGTATTCTGGCTGTGTCTCTCAGGAGAGATCTACATCCGGCTCCTGTCTGCCTGCACTTCTTTGCTTCATCCATCTTGTCTAATTGGGTGGCTGTATATGTATGGGCCACATGTCGGGCAGGCTCTGAATGGGTGTTCCTTCAGTCTCTGTTCTAACTTTGCCTCCCTATTCCCTCCCAAGGGTATTCTTGTTCCCCTTTTAAAGAAGGAGTGAAGCATTCACATTTTGGTTATCCTTCTTGAGTTTCATGTGTTCTGTGCATCTAGGGTAATTCGTCAGCCCACTATTTTTAAACTTAGGGAAATCATCTTGATTTTTAGTAAAACAAACAAACAAACAAACAAACAAACCCTATAAAACCCAACCTCCACACAAGAATGGTTGATTACAGTGTCAACATTTCAACATTTAAGTTAGTCAGTGATTCTAACACTGAGGTTAAATCTCTTATAACTCGTAATGAATTATAGCACAACATGTAGATAGATAGAATTATTAAAGAAAATGTCACCAGCATGATGGTTTTAGAGATTATGATGAAGGTTGTTTTCTCTCTTGGCCCATTATTTTGTACCTCAACTAAAGATATTATTTTTTAAAAAGAAAGAAGGAAAAAAAGAAAGAAAGACATCGTGGCTACATCTTCTTTCCTGCCATCTCTCTGCCATAGCATGTGGTTTAGGAGCACCTGACTCCTCAAGTTTTCTTTTCTGTCCATCTGCAGGTGTTCATCTGCAGGTGTTCATCTGCAGGTGTTCATCTGCAGGTGTTCATCTGCAGGTGTTTATCTGCAGGTGTTCATTTGCTCCTAAGCCTCAGTATCCTCTTAGCTAACAATTTTTCTACTTTGGTAGTAATTCATTAAAGTCAAACTAGGAGTACTTGGAGGAGCCTGGGCTTTTGTGCACTTACATATTCCCGTGTTTCCAAAGCCTACTGTATCCCAAAGAGATACTCAATAATATTTGCTTAATTAAATGAAAGGAAGAGCCATTTGCAAAGATTTTTGACTGTGCTAGCAGCACCTATACCATTCTCTTTGTGTGTGTGTGTTGTGTGTTATATGTTGTTTGCAGTGTATGTATATGGATGTTCATGTGTAGGCTAGGGCAGGATCTGGGTGTCTTTACCCTGTGCCTTCCTGCCTTGAGATAGAGTCTCTCAGTGAACTGGCTCACTGATTCATCTAGTCTGGGTATCCATATCTAGTTCCTGTTTCTGACCCCCCCCAGTGCTGGGATTACAGTTATATGCAGACATGACTGGCTTTTGATATGCTTGCCATCAAATTTGTTTTCTTCATGCTTCCACAAGTGCCCTTAAACACTAAGCCATCTCTCCAGCCCCACCACTCCATTTCTGGCCATCTGTCTGAAACTTCTTGTCCTAGGAAGGGGAAGGTCTATCTATAAATGCTGAGGGTGCTGACTGGCTGGAACCAGGGCCCACAGTGACACATGACACACGCTGGGAGTCTCGAGCCTTGAGCATTGAGGTGCTGTCCTTCAAAAGTGTTAAGATCAATAGGACAAGAGAAAGACCTGGCATTTAAATGGGTGCAGTTGAGCCAGAGATTCAATTCTCCAGCAGGCTCTAGATAGAATTTAAGGAACACTTCCTCAATTCCATATATCCTGTGGCAGTTCTAAAACTCAGTGATTCTCCAAAGAGTCCATCTGCCCCTTTTGATGTAACAGAAACAAACTGAAGGCAAGGGCTAAAGCAGCTTGTGCAGATCCCATCTTATGTGGAGGAAACAGCCACTCCAGAGCATAAAACCCAGTTTCCATCTAAGGAGGTTAAAAGCAAACTCACTTGGGTAAAATAACCCAGCCGACTCCAAGGCTCTTGGTTCCGTTCCTTCCGGTGACTCTCCTTAATCTTATGACTGATCTCAGCCAACAGTTGTCCATGCCATTCCTGTGTCCAAACAAGACTCCAGCTGTGAGGACAGCCCTCATGTCTAAGTCTGTTAAGTTCCCATGCAAGAGGGAAGCAGGCTACACCAACAGCGCTCATGCCGAGACGACTGTAACCCACTTATCCCAGTAAGCCTTTATAATCTTTTAATGGAGAAGGGTAATGTCAAGGATTACTTGAAACAAGGGATAATCCTAAATGACATGATTGGAAACTATGATTTTTTTTTCTTTTTTTTTTTTTTTAAGAATAGCTTAGCTTTCCAAATCTTAAAATCGGGTTGCTTTTCTCGCTGGCAGCAGGGGGCAGCAGATGAAAGTCAGTTCTAGGCCAGTTTCAAGGATGGAACATTCCAGATGGATAACTCCTTAAAGTGAAATTTGAGAAAGCAGAGCGCTGATTCTGAGTCTTCCCTGTATGTCTGCTTTAGAAAAGAAGGCCTTCAAAGGCACAACAGATTCTGCATTTACAAAGGTCATGCTCTGTACTATACACGTTCTATAGTTCCCATTTAATTAAGTTGTGGTTAAAATTAGGACACTTGTGGCGTTACATCTTATGGTATAGCATATATTTTAGATATAGGACACCCCTTTTTAACATACACGAGTGGCAGACATTGGCTAGAGCAGCCATCATTGGAGAAATGATGATTCTCATGTGTGGCTATTAGGATTAGTTTCTGTATAAGGTCCCGTCCCTGCTTTCTTTCCCCATCTCTCACAACTGAGCCTGCAGATGACCCTGAGCCTGTGTGACATCTGTTCCCAAGCTGGCTGTCATCTCTACCTGTCCCTCCTTCCTCTTCGTTCCTCCTAGCACCCTGTACAAAGCCATCTTGCAGTCCCTACTGGGCTTTACTGCTCCTCAGGTCAGAACAACCTCCAGGGGCTGAAATACAGGCGTGAAGCTGTCATCTTCTTCAGGAGTCCCCATTTTGAAAGCAAGGTTTTGTGCTCCATATGCTCAGCTCAGGGAGCCCATCTGCTCTGTCTCTAGTTCTCAAATCAAGGTCTCAGGACAGGAAACACTGACTTGGGGGGCGGCATTTGTGGAACTGCTGAATGACAGCTGAATCTGATGTTATGGGTGATGTCAGGGCACCAGAGACTTTAAATGTTTGGGTGGTTTTTGAGCACACTCTGGACAACTAGATCATACATAGTGTGTGCTCTACAATGTTTGCTGTGTGATACCAGCTGCCTGTGCAAGCTTCTTTGTCATTGGCAGTTTCTAACTTCCATCTTGCAGCTTCATGTTCAGCATAACCCAGCCCTGTAGTAGAGCTCTTCTTATGCACAGGATAACTCCCTGGTTGCCAATGCTATCCCCCTAGAATGCTCCATGCCCCTGGCTCTGGGATGCCAGCCTCTGCCCGCCTACTGGAATCCTGGGGCTGCACTGGTGTCAACTGTGCTGCAGTTTGTGGCGACCAGTGACTTGGGTGCCAGCTTCCTGCTGGCTCTCTCTATGTCTAAGGCCTTTCCTATCCTATGTGTTCTTCAGTTTATTTTTGGGTAAACAAGTGACACTCATTCCAACCTTTCAGAGTCTCATCTGTGCTATAAAATGGGGAGAGAGGAAATGTCATCTTGCACGCATGAGAATTTTGAAGAAGAAACAGTATTTCTTGAAATCTGCAGATCTGCCTGCCTTTGCTACCCTCCTCCAGGAAGGGAGCTCTGTCTTGTCTTTAGTTCCAGGAAGAGCCTTTAATAATACTTGAGAAAGGAATGGGTGGAAAAAACACATGTAGAGACACACAAAGTTACTTTTCTCTAGCTCGCCTAGATCATAAAATGTCCCTAAATGTGAGCAAGATGTAAGTTATTATCTATCTTCCCATAAGAAGTGACAAGGCCACTATCGTTTGGACAGGGTTTCAGGCATCTTGGAGAATATTTGTTCAGCATATTTCTCTAGGCAATCTTTTTCCCTTAAATTTTTGTGTATATGAGGTGTGCCCACGAATGAAGAACACCCCTTGGGGGTGGGTGGGTGTACATTCAGGTGTTAGTGCTAGTGCAGGTGCGTGCATGACTCTCAGTGTTGACTCCACTTCCATTTTGTTTGAGCGAGTGCAGGGGTGGATGGGGGAGAGGAAATCGATTGTTCACTGCTACAGACAGGACATCAGGACAGGTGGCTTCCATGCTTCTGAGGACTCTCCTGTCTCTGGCTCCCATCGCACCCTAGAAGAGCTGGGATTGTGAATGCCTGTGCCACCATTTGAACACAGGTCCTCAAATAAGCATGACAAATGCTTTACCCACTAAGCCACGTCTCTAGCTCCCCTCTAGTGTTCTGGAGGTGGAAACAGAGACCTATAAATATCTATTCAATAATAAAGGTCATTGAGTTGATTGGTGGTTGATCTAGGGCAGACAGCTCCTATTTCCTGACTTTCAATATTTCTCTCTCTCTCTCTCTCTCTCTCTCTCTCTCTCTCTCTCTCTCTGTGTGTGTGTGTGTGTGTGTGTGTGTGTGTGTTGTCTGCTTCCACTTCTCCAGTAATGGGATTACAATCACATGCTACTGCACCGGCTTTGTTGTGTGGTCTCTGAGGATTGACATGTTCACAGTGATGGTCTATGGTGATATTGGCTGCTTTTTGGTTTGGATTGAGTGTGTGCATGAATTTCATCCAGATCCCTATAAGCTTCTTGACTAGGAAAGAATTGGCCTAAAAGTCTGCTTTAATATTTTAAACACAGGGATGCTGAATAATGTTTGATGGTTCCAGATTCTACTTTATGATCTTTAGGGATGCGGGTGGGTCAACAATATGCAGGTAAGACATTATGAAAGCCACAGGGACAGTTTCCAATATCATTTGATTTGATTCTTATATTCAGATTTGAAAAATGAATTTCCTTTAAAGTCAAAACCTTTAATACCCATGTTTTTGATGAAATTCACAAGCATAGACTTTTAAAAACGTGATCATACCAGTGTGTCACGTCAGATACTTATTTGGGAAAGAGCTCTTAAAATCTATTCTCAGCCACTTGAAGAACATTATGCACTGCTGGTGACTATAGTCACTAATGTGCACAGTAGCTCTCTGACGGTAATGCCTTTATCTAGATGAACTTTGCCAACTTTTGGCTAATATTTCCCACTCTCTGTAGGTCTCACTAAGCATCATTCTGTTGTCTCACATTAGAGCAAATTCTTTTTGAGACAGGGTTTCCCTATGGAGCCCTGGCTGGTCTGGAACTTGCTAGTTAGATCTGGCTTTGCCTCACAGGTGCCTGGGTTAAAGATAAATGCTACCACACCTAGCAAGACTAAGTTTTAAAGGCTCCACAGACATGTAACATCATGAAACAGTGGTTTTTTTGTGCTCATGGTATATAATGTTTCCTGGTGGCAGACATTTATTACATACAGTGTGTTGTTTCTAAGGCGACAGTGATGCAGACCCGTGAGTATTCTTCCTGTCAGCACATCCAGAGTCTCTTGTTCCAGGACATCTAACGCCCACTCACAGAAATAACTGTGATTCCCTGCTGTGTAACCTGTGTGCACATGTCCTGTCACCCATGGCAGAGCTGATGCTGCTGATGCTGGCTCTTCAGAAGGCTTGTCCCAGATTAAGTGATTAGAGGTCGGGTAGCCGGGCACAATTCTCCTTTTATTGAGAACTCTAATTTCAATGCCAGTGAAAAGTCCATTACTAAGAAAGCAAGCACTTCAAATGAATTTTTAACTGAAAGAGGAAACTACACTGATGTTTGAAACTAGAAACATCAGTAAAGCAGTAATAGAAGCAATAAACTAATTAACTAACTAATTGTGGCTGGGTCTCACATAGCTTAGTTTGCCCTGAAATTGACCTTTAATGTCTGACCCTCTTGCCTCCCTCCCTGAATGCTGGACTTACAGACATACATGTCTGTAATCACCACACTGTTGGTATACTGCTGACAATGGAACCCAAGGCTGAATGCAAGTCAGGAAGGCACTGTAACAGTCAAGTCAATCTCCCATCCCCGCAATTCTGTCTAATTCTGTTGGACATCAGCATTATTCCCTCACATAGTTCCAGATGTATCAAGAAAGCAAGGAGTCCCTGGCATCAGTTGAAGGGAAGTGGTAAGGGGCTGGTGACCCTTACTGATGAAAGTGCTTCTGCTTTTTATTGAGCACCAGAAGCACCTGGGGAGCCACATCCCACAGATTTTGACTGAACAGGACTTTGGTGAATCTCTTGTTTGGCTGCTAGACGGTGCTGATCTACTTACAGCTCAGCAAGCCACCTTCAGTGACCTTGCAGTCTGCTTCTACCTCCTGACATCTGAGCACTGCAATTGTACCTCATCCTGACATGCTGATGGGAGAAGAGATCATCTCTATCTGGGGGAGTTGTCCGAGTACACAGAAGGACCCAATGGGGCCTAAAAAACAAAGGGGCTATCCTCCTGGTGTTAGCTGGATGGAGCTGCTCAATTTGGCCCGGCTCTCAAGGAGCACAGCAGAAAGCACAACCGGTTTGATTTCAAAGGCAGGCTGCAACCATCTCTAGACTGAGCTGGGTACAACACACACACACACACACACACACACACACACACACACACACACCACATGCACACAGGAGGCATAGGCACATACACATAGCTGTGACTCTTCAGGATACTCTGGACAAATTTGATGCAGGCACTATTTGCATTGATATATAGTACATTTCTGTACAAGTGGACCAACAAGATACACACAGAGAGAGAGAGAGAGAGAGAGAGAGAGAGAGAGAGAGAGAGGGGAAAAGGGAGGGTCCAGGTAGAGGTGGAGGGAGAAAGGGAGGGAAGGAGGGAGAGGTGGAAGGTACTGAAAAGGCTGCCTAGGCTTAGCCAGGGGTTACATGAAATGACTGCTGTGAAAGAAAACAGTAGAAAAAATTGGCATCCAGAAGGCCTGTGTTCTGCAACCGAACAGACTTCCCCATACTGTCTCAATCAATCCTCATACAATTGACACAATAAAAATGGGCCTTATCATTTTGTTCAGTGAGTGAGATTCTGTAGTAAATATAACATTACTGAGCGGAGGAGGCCTTGGGATTTGCATTTAGCTACGCCTTCTTCAAAGTTTATACTCTCCCTACTGATGCACCGCAAAAACTCAAGCACGCAGCATTGCTGCAGCACAAACAAAGACAAAGCATTTAACCAGATTATCAATCTACCCTTCGCCACATGCTGCTATGATTTTGTGGGGTTTTGCTGAGTACACAAAAAGCTCAATGCTAATACTCTAATTATCCGTCAGCCACCACCTCCGAAATTGATTGCCCTCTACGGTAGCAATTGATTAAATAAGTGCACTATTTGCTAACATGGTTTATTTTTCTTCTACCAGTGAAATCTCATAAATTGGAGTCACCGTGTTTGTGAGCCTTTCCATTACAAATGGTTAAATGTCAATTAAAGCATTTTGGGTAGCAAAGGGCTAAGTTTTGGCATAAGCAACTGGCTATGAATCAGCCCCAAGAAAGTAAACATGCTTACAAAAGTGCCTGGGATTATGTTCTATGAAATGGGGGTGCTGAGGGAACGACTGAGGTGAGAAGCTTCACCCCAGCCCTAAAATATATGACTGTGTCCTTGAGATGATAGTTTGAGTTTATATTAATGTGAAAAAGTGACAATGTTTAACATGTTATGAAAAAAGTATCCGTGTGTGTGTGTGTGTGTGTGTGTGTGTGTGTGTGTGTGTGTGTGTGTGTGTGTGTGCAGCTGCCTGTGCAGGCCAGAAGAGGGCCCTGACTTTCTAGAGCTGAAATTGCAGGTAGTTGTGAGCTTTCCTGTGTGGGTACTGGGAATCAAACTCTGTAAGAGCTACACCGCTTAAGCCATGTCTCCAGTCCTACTTTGCTATCTCCTATTATAAAAGATGTCAATGCTCCTTGGATAGGATCTATCTACATAATGCAGTCAGCATATAGAAAAGAATGGTGAGGAAGACATTTTTGTCTTTGTAAAAGGGGAGTTACTTCTTGTATTCTGAAAAGTTAATAAGGAAAATAAATTAGTCCCTAGCATTCAGGTAATGCTGTTATTTTACTGAATTAAAAGCGTATGGTTTTTAATTTAAGCTTTGAATCTAATGGCTCCCTCCTCTTTAAATAATCTAATAATACCTTTTAATGTTTAAAAAGATCTTTGATAAGTTAGTTCTCCACCAGTGAAATGAGCCAACTCAAGCTAGATTAGATTTTATTAAATGTAGGTTTATTGGGATTCTATTCTCAGGCAAGTGAGTTCAGTGGCCCCAAGGACTGAGGCCAGGGAAGTCACCATGGGAAGGAAAAGGGAGGAAAGAGGGAAGAAAGAAATAACGTGTTGTGCATCTGCTCCTCCACACCCCACATGTGCATTTCTACCCTCTACCTCTGTATCTGTACTCCCACCTCTGAACCAGTTCCTCCACAACCCCGCCACCTGTGCATTTGCATGCACCTCTACTATCCCAAAATCAGATCCTAAATCAGGTGTGCTGGCCATTCTTAATTTGGAGGCACAAGAGTCCCAATGTCATTCAACCTGCTAATATCCCACAGCCAGCATTTGTACAAAGGATCCCATGAGTCTACAGATTTAACAAGTGCCCTGTCAGGCAGGTAGAGCAGACTTCAAACTCCCAAACCATCCCTTAACACTTGGTAGGTAAGAGAGAGATAATTTGAAACAAAACTATCTGCAATGATTGGAGTTGGCATGATCAAATAAAAAATATATCTCACAAAAATATTATCCTATGGGGGAAAATATGACAAAGAAACAAATGAAGACAGGTGAATATTTCCACTACTACTTCAAGAAGAAATTACTCTTTTACAGGGCTTCAGTTTGCAAGAGAAGCTAAGCTCCCAAAGAATGAAGCACTCCTTGGAGGGCTGATCACTCATATGTGGGAGCTCTTGAGTGATGTGAACACCTACACCTTAGCAGCTGACTTGAGACATTCTCCAGTGTATAAATATTGTCATATCTACAATGGCTATTTCCAATGGGACCTGGGCTTGTCTGTCTTAAGTCCCTAGGCTTCAGTCTTACTATCTTTTGCTGTTCATGGCACAGTCACCTGTTTCCACATTAGAGGTTTCATTCTGAAGCAGCAATTGTTAGAATTGTTTTCTTTTATACTGTTTGAGAATTTAATACGTGTACATAATGTATTTTGATCAACCCCTTTGTGCCCTTCCTTCATAATGACCCATAGGAGGAAGGGTGTGATGACAATTTCTTAGTAAGGGTGGGCCTCAGTGTTTATCACTAGCCTCCTCAAAAAGAAGCTTCTCCAATGAAGGTCGAGAGATGTACTTATCTGTAAATAATATGTGTCATCTTCATGGGATGGTAAATCCAGAGCCACAATAGGGCAGCTTGAAAATATCAAGGACAGGGAGAAAGCAGTTTTGTGCTGCCAAAATTACCCCCCCCCTTTGACTTGGTGCATTTCTGTTCCTTCGGTAAGTTCCATGCCCAAAGGAAGTAATATCTGCTTTCCCACAAGCACAACCTTCTCATTGTGGGGGTACAAGTTCCAGATGAGAATTTTTCACTGATGAAGTATCTTTTAGAAAGAAGATGTTTTAGAAGAGACCAAGACTACACAGCCCTGGAATACAGGATGAAAGCTTCTGAGATAATGCTGGTAAAGGATTCATATACCTGAGTGGTACTCGCCAGGTCAGAAATACCTGTCTTCTAAGAACTTGCCTAGACTGCAGATTCCATACCTGGTCAGAAATACAGAAGCTGGTGTGATTAGTGTTCATGAGTATCCTCAGTGTCTTGAGCTAGAGCAAGAGCAAGAGCAAGAGCTAGAGCAAGAGCAAGAGCTAGAGCTAGATCTAGAGCAAGAGCAAGAGCAAGAGCTAGATCTAGAGCAAGAGCAAGAGCAAGGTCAAGAGCTAGAGGTAGGGCAGGAGCAAGAACAAGAGCAAGAGCCAGAACTAGAGCTAGAGCAAGAGCTAGAGCAAGAGTTAGGTCTAGAGCAAGAGCAAGAGCTAGAGCAAGAGTTAGGTCTAGAGCAAGAGCTAGAGCAAGAGCTAGAGCTAAAGCAATAGCTACAGCAAGAGCAAGAATAAGAGCTAGAGCTAGAGCTAGAGCTAGAGCAAGAGCTAGAGCTAGAGCAAGAGCTAGAGTTAGAGCAAGAGCAAGAGCAAGAGCTAGAGCAAGAGCTAGAGCAGGATACCCAGCATGTTTAGACAAGAAGCAGTGGAGTATGTTTAAGGAACTAAAGCTTCAAAGGGTGCCTGAAGGAAGTGAATCTGGGACTTTGAGTTGTGATGTGGGCAAACTTAGATGCACAGAAAGATCGGGGAAGACCCTCAATTTCCATGCTCACTCATTTATGCAGCAACATGAAGGTCAAAAGAATTAGAGATTCACAATCCTCCATTACATACAGTCCAGAATATGAGCTCACATGCTCACCAGCAATGGCTAAGTGACAGGTGCACCATAAGTCTCCCTTGACCCATGCTGAGTGACCTGACACATCTGGGTAGCCAGGAAAAGCACGTCAACATCTTGTGGTGTATGCCTCATGAACTGACTTAGTAAGCCCTGACTTAGTAAGCTCTTTATGAGGAATGAGATCATGCAGTTTTGTTGTTGTTGTTTACTGTCCTAGGAGGGTTGATATAAAATAAAATGAAGTTGCCAAACAGTGCTTCATGAGTACAAGTCAGAAGCACTCAGCCCTGGGGCCTCACGAGTCCTGCAAAGTGCAGGACTGAAGTTGTTTCCATGGGGATCTTTGAGGAGAGAAATGAAACCCTTTATTTGTTGAATACCAGTCAGTGCAGGGGGCCTGGTTATATTTCTCTGGGACTGTGTGGAGAGGAAACAGATATATACAAAGGCCTTGGACTTGGTAAACAAGGCAGTTTGCTGGACAGTGAGGCGTGGGTGAGCTTGAGATGGGCGAGAACAGAACATGGGTGGGAAAGTGGATTTGAGCAGTCCATGTCAGTGGGAGGTTTTCCCAGAAAGGATGAGACATGTGGAAAGTTTTCTGTGTGAGGACAGAGGCACAGGGTCCCTCACTCACTACTGTCAGCAGCTTCAGTATCATCAACAGCATTCTTTAGAGCTATGACACCTGGCTGATGTTTCTATGAAATGTCACTGCACATGGGTTGGACCATACGGGCTTCTGGTTACACACTAGACACAGAATTTTCTCGGTGGTATCCAATTCCCTGCATGAGAATATCAGCCTGTACCTCATTTTCATTTTTATATTTAGAGCAAGCTAGCACTCCTGGAGAACTGTAAGGGTTCAGTCCTCAGAGACTGACTTTTAGAGGTGTTTCCTCCTCATCGAGGGGAACATTATGTTGCATTACCTTATGTTGCATTTCTGTGGGGTCATGGTTCTGGCCCTAAATATGGCCTCCTGCATCCAAAAAGAAATATGCTTCTGAGAGCACACACACAGCTTTCTGCTTCCAGAAAGCAAAAGAAAAGTGCATTCAGTGACATGATAGACTGGATGCAGCAGGGAAGACGGCTGGCATGTTCAGAAAGATTGGCACATCCTGGTAGTGGTAAACAGAGAAGATGCAGCAAAGTACAAAATGGCATATGATAAAATTATAAAAAGGATGGAGCACAGAGTTATGACATTTGTTACTTACTGAATGTCAACTACTGTGGTAAATATGTGTTTATTTACTGCAAATATACAGACTATATTAGCCATGGTACATGACTACTCAGTGGTATTAAACACAGTCACTCAGTGTGTGAGCCTCATTGGTGTTCAATGTCTACCACTATTTTACTTTCCCATACTGGAACATTATTCTCCTTAAACAGGACATTCCCATTGCTGTCAATTACAGCTCCAAATTCTCTATGAGTTTGATGGGCTTGAATATCTCCTGTGATGGGGGCCATGCAATACTGATGCTGTTTTGTGTTTCAACACAATGTGTGGTAAGCCCCCAACACACACTACTTCACAAAATACTCATATTCTCCCATATTGATAACAGTTTTTCTCATTTAAAAATGCTTTTTTGAGAATTTAAATCATAAATATTTTATTTATATCGTTTTTCCCTTTCTCCCATGTTCCCTCACTCTCTCACAAAATCATAACCTCTTCTTTTATAATTATTGCTACACACACACACACACACACACACACATACACACACACACACATACACACATACACACACACACACACACACTGAAGCTACTTAGCGTTGCTTATACACACATTTGTTTAGGGGTGAATACTTGGAAAACATATAACATATCAAGGGCTCATTCTAAAACAAAACAACCCTGACTGATTCTCCCTCAGCCATTGATTATTCACAGTATTTCATCTAAAGGTAGGGCCTTGTGAAAATCCTCTATCCAAGTTGGCACATCACCCAGTATTTGTTATTATACAGATCTTGTTTGTACATTGTAGTCTAAATTGTTCACGGTTTGAGAGACCATGGAACAAGAAGAAAACCTACTTCTATTGGTTTCTTAAGTCAACATAAATTCTGTCTTCTAAATATCTATCTGTATACCCTTGGATAAGTGGCTCTCTCACCACTCATCAGAGAAGCTTCCTTCTCCTTCTCCTTCTCCTTCTCCTTCTCCTTCTTCTTCTTCCTCACCCTCTTTCCTTCTTTCCTTCCTTCTTTTTTTTTTAGCAGACAGTGGCTATTGGAGAGACCCACAACTTGTCAAAATGCAGAGAATTGAGCACAGGGTGCCCAGCTCCACTTTAAACATCTATATCATAACCTCTCCACCTAAGGGCCAGGGAATGGCGAGGACAAGGAGGCTGAAAGATGCTAAGATTAGGGGATCAGGACACCTACTGGTGTAGTGCCTTCTAGATATGAAGGAGAAGTCACAGCCATGAAACCCATGTCCCTCATTCTATTGAAGTAAAAACTTGAGAAGTTGTTTATGTGAAAGTCAGCGTTAGTAAGTAGTGTGGCCTGGATGTGAACTCATCCATAACTCTGGTAAGCATAGGCTTCCAATAGTAACAATAATTATTGTGATCAGGGACAGTACAGCTTGGGGTAAAAAGCTCCTTTTCCTCCTCTTCCTTCTCTTCCTCAGCAGGGCAGGGAAGGTCTAAACACCAGGTCCACTCTGCTTTTCCTCATGGAGACATATGTTGTTGCTATCTCAACTTCTACTTGTGTATAGAACCTTCAAGAAAGTGGCCACCCAACTGAAAATAGTCATTACAGCCATTTCTGCATCTCTAAATAAGCAGGACCTCCTTTTCAGGGACAGCTTCTTTCTAGGACTGAATCTCTATCTCAATTGTTTGGAAGCACTGGGTTTCTTCAGGCTGAGTTTTGCCATTCCTAACCCAGTGCCTTTGAAGAGGGAAGCCGTGCAGTTGCCTGAGCAACGGCCTCTAGATAACATTTGTAAAGGTGTCTGGGAAGGGGCCAGACCTCTGTCTATCCCCTCTTTGCACTTGTTCAAGCCCCCAGGATCTGAGCAGGCGTCTTGCTGTGAATGATGGAGTCTCATCTTTCCAATCTTTGTGATCTAACCTTCTCTACACATTGGCTTCAAAGTCTTTCTTTGCTTAGGCACATGAGACAAAGGACTCTGTGCACACATGAGAGGACAGTGACAGAGCAGTAGGTTTCCCCATTCACTAGGTCTCCCCAGTCCCACACTAGCCCATGGAGGCCAACTGACCCTTTACAGGGACAAGGACACAGTGTGCAGTGTGTGAGTGACATGAGTTAGAACCTCTCAAAGAGTTAGCTTTCAGTTGATGCTTCCTCCGCATCCCTGACTTTTTGTGTTAATTACAGCTGATTTGATAAAAGAGCAGAATATTGAGGTACTAGGAGACATGGTTTCTGATTCTGTTACCTATAAGCTATGAGCAATTCCTGACTATGCTCTGAATCTCTGTTTTCTCCTCTGGGCAATATTTATAACAAAAAGGACTGACGTCTAGGGTGATCATATTACAGTCAGTGTCTTATACCAAACACTCTCAATACCACATGAGAGCTGATTACTCTTTACTGGCCTTTCAGAACCATGCTCGGTTTTCTACTTATAGAATATGAAGGTTGTTTTAGGCTTTAGGTGAAGGCACTAGGCTAGCATAGTCATCTGTGTCAACCCAGGTGAGCTCCTGGAGTATCCAGCTACCACTTTGCATTTGGGAAAACAAGTAATGTTTCCAGGACAGCCATAGCTAAGAAAACACTCATACCTTGCGTTAATTGGCGAACTGTTCGCATGTTACACAATGAGTCACATCGACATTTCCATTTTCTAAAGTGAAATTATCTAATGAATTGGATGCATGAAGATGAAAACTGGCTTTTAATTCATTTATTCAGAATATTAAATTGTGTAATAATTAGTCTGCAACACATTATTGTGAGGAGAAAGGAACCTTTTGTTCAATTAGTTTGATGCCCTGCTATCGTATTTAGATGTGGAAACTGAGTTCCTGCTCACTGGGAGCTGATTCGCTGGGAAGCTGGATGTGGTCAGTCTAGATTCGGTAAGCAAGCTACCACATGGTGAAGAACCACCATGAGATGAATAAGGAGGTGATATTAAGCTCGTGACATCTGTGCCCACTGCTGTCATTATGTATGAGGAAGAAAAGCAAGGCTGGGCTTCTTAGATGGGCAGACAAAAGGCACCATCATGATTCTCAACACAACATTTATTTCTACCAATACTGCATCATCTCCCTCTCACCTTTTATGTCAACAACATAGGTTCCCCTGGCAAAGCCTAGGTACTCTTACCCTAAAGAGGACCAGATAAAGCTTTCCAATAAAACTGTCTATCTCAAATGTTTATAGGTCAAGAGACTTTTACTTTCAACGGGACTATATCAACAAAATTGCCAGGAGAAATATCCAGCCAAAGAAAATGTCATTACCACAGACATCCGTAGACTCATTCTGGGTAAGGTGCAGTCTGAGCCACCATGGATGAAGCAGGGTAGACGCAGGAAATTGCCGAGGTGAGCACAGTGTACTTTTGTCAAGAGCCACTCCAAACTGTAAGGCCAGCAGGGTATATCAGAAGTTTTAGAACTGCACCAACAGGCACTTCTGTCAGAGAAACAGTTACCCTCTCACATGATCGGAGTTGTCCTCAGAGCTTTGCAACATTTGGGAAGCGTGAATTCAGCCTTGTCTGGGAGAGGAGAGTTTGTTCAAGAAGAATCATAGGCCCTGCGGCCCTCTCTATAGAGGCCCAGGTACTCGGAACCAATAAACACCATTAAAGAAATACTCTGGAGGTTAGGTGGTTTCAAATCCCCAGTGAAAGGACAGATTACAGAATGGATTAAAAACCAAGGTACGTCTATTGTTGCATCCAAGAAATGGACCTTGCCATCCATGACAGAGCTACTCAGGGTAAACAGATGGAAATGTATTCAAAGCAAATGTGCCTAGGAACATGGAGGTGGCAATGTTCAAATGCCTGGTAACACAGAGCAACCTACCACTTGCTAGAAGAGATGAAGACCACATCATACTGTCCAAGAGACTACCAGGGAGACATTATAATTCTAAGCATGCATACCCTGAATATGAAAGCACCCGATTTCTAAAAACAGACATCCTAAGACGTAAAATAAGAGATTCATCTCAACACAGTATTAATAAGTAACTTCAATACTCCAATTTCACCAGTGGATCATCTCAGCAAATCAGAGAAATATCTGAGTTGAATAACATCACAGACCAGGGGCTGGAGAGATGGCTCAGTGGTTAAGAGCACTGGCTGCTCTTCCAGAGGCCCTGAGTTCAATTCTCAGTAACCATGTGGTGGCTCACAACCATCTGTAATGGGATCTGGTGCCCTCTTCAGGCAAGTGGATGTATATACAGCAGGGCACTCATACATTAAATAAATAAAATAAAATAAACATTTAAAAAATTATATATATAAAAAAACCACAGACCAAACGGACCTAACAGATTCTTAATGCTCAGCAGTCCCTGCAAGCTTCCTTTTAAAGAGCCCTTCTATTAAGATACGCAGCAGGCCTCAGAAGATAGAACAACTGCAGTAACTTCTTGTATTCTATCAAGCACAATAAAATAAAGATAAAAATGATAAGTAACAAACAATCAAACTATGAAACTTCAGAAAGTACAAATCCTCAGTGGAAGTCCAGCGATGCTATGAGGTTTGGATTTGGATCTAGTCTTGAACACCTAGCAGTTTCCTTCTAGATTCAAACAGCTCATCATTTGTGAAAATGGGGGTGAAGCTTAGTCTCTCACCCAGATGTTGTAAGAAGTAAATGGGAAGTGTGGAAAAGTCTAGCATGGTGTAGGGCCCAGGCCTTAGGGAATGCCAGCCCACATTTCTGTTCAGGTCTAACCACAGCTATTTTATAGACCAGCAGTGCTCTCTAAATGACTGTCACAGCTCTTTGCTGCTGAGTTTGTAAGGCAATTCTTGTAACTCCCCAAGAATTTACTGTATGCCCACCCTCAGGCACTCTGAGCAGTTTCTTATTAAAAAAAAAATAGAAACCTTTATATACCCAAGTGTGTCCCAGCCAGAACCCTTGTGTATGTATGTGTATATGTGTGTATGTGTGTTTGTTTGTGTATGTGTGTATATGTGTGTGCATGCATGTTTGTATATGTCTATGTGTATATATGTGTGCATGTGTGTATGTATGTATGTATATGTATGTATGTATCTGTGTGTGTACCTGTGTATGTGTCTGTGTGTATCTGTGTGTCTGTGTCTGTATGTGTCTCTGTGTTTATGTGTATGTGTATTTATGTGTGTGTGCCTGTGTGTGTATGTATGTGTTTTATGTATGTGGAACCAGACGTCTATATTAGGGTCTTCCTCCAGTCCTCACTTTTTAATATTTGAGACAGGGCTTTCACTGAATCTGGAGTTCACTGTTTGGGCTAGGTTCTTAGCTAGCAAGCCCCAGGGTCCTCCATTCTCTACTTCCTTGTTACCAGGACTACTGCACGCTGCTGCAGCCATGCTATGTGGGTTCTAGGGATCAAACCTGGACCTTGATGCTTGCATGGCAGACACTTTACTAGAGGAGTCGTCTCTCTAGATGCAGGATGAGGACTCTTAATTTGTCCCCACATCCTCTCACAGTACAAGGCTGCCTATCATTTATGCTTTTCGTTGTTTTTGTTTGTTTGTCTTTGTATCCTGTTGTACTGCAGACTTCCCCACCGTATTTGAAGTCAGAAAATCTATGGAATGCTGGCAATACGAACACCTCTAGTTTTAGTGTGCTGTGGACACGGCACATGACGACTGGAAACCAGTTTGCTATTTTTCTCTTGTGGCCCACCTTTGCTTCTCATATCACATCTCCAGGTTGCGGGGAGAGCCAGCAGAATGAAGATTGCTAGAATGCTTGTTTTAGTGCCCTGTTAAAGCCTGAAGCTGCGGCATTAGAAGGCTGGTTCAAGTTTCCTGACTCAGGTTTCTGAGCTGTTACCCCAACTGTGGTAAAATATTAGGAACAGTTATTAACAACATTGGTTGTAATTCATGTCATTTCAAATCCCATGCTAGGAAAAAAAAAACCCCAACCACTTTCTTCTCCTAAATTTCTATTGTTCAGTTTTGGTTACTGTTGTCTGCTTCTCAAGGGTGGGATAAGGGTTAAGGCAATGGTAAGTACAGATTCCTAGTATGTCAGTCTCCATAATGAGACTACAGTTTCCAGGGGAGTCTGCATCTGGACAGCTCCAACTGTGCCCAGCAGAGGGCATGGCACACGGGGAGACTCAACCAATGTCTGACATATCTTACCTCAGTCCGGAAGAAACCCTGCCTCCTGCATCCCGCGGGCATTTATTCAGCCCCATACCTTGCTTCCTGTCATCACTACATCATGACAGCTGGTCGCTCAGCCAGTCAGCTCTGACAGGAATTCTCTGACACATGCCACCACTTTCTTTCACCCTTTAGCCTCACCATACCACCTAAAGTCACACAGTGCATTTTCTGCCTCCTCACGGATTCCAGGATAAAATACATCTGCATGTTCTTTATTGTTGGCGAAAACAAAAACAAACAAACAAACAAGCAAACAAGCAAAACAAAACCAAAATAAAAACAACCTCAAGCAAAGCTAAAAGTTTTTGGCTCTCAAGACAAATGTGGCGTGAGCACTGTCTCATGTTATACTTCATCTGCCTCTTTTTGCCATTTGGTTCCCTCTGCTGTCTCCAGCCTCATCCAAGGCTCTAATCTTGAGATCTGTTGTGAATGGAGCACCAAGTGTTTGAGATTGAGAGTGAGAATCCAAACTGCACTGACTGGTGATGCAGAGGAGGGAAAGAACTTGTATGAGCTACAGCTTCCTCTGCGGTAGACCAGTTGTACTTATCTAACAGTCAAAAACAGCCCAGTTGAGGTAACGGAAGGAAGAGCCCATAATTGGACAAAGGAACAGGTCACGGACTTGAGGACTCTGAACTCACTGGACTATAGCTAGACTTCTTTGGTCCCAACTGAAATTCCTTGTTTCTTAAAGGTCAAGAGTAAAGACTGAGGAAAACCCAAAGAGACAAGTTATACCATGGAAAGTTCTGACAGAAGAGTGTGGGATGGGAACAAGAGCAAAAGAAGAGGGTGTGGTGACTGAATAATTGAGCACAGGCTTCTGAGAGTACTTAAAGGTCAGCAACTCAGATATGGCTCAAGATATGGTTGGTCTTAACTTCAGAAAGAACTTCAGAACTCCTGGACATCCAGAATAACCTGGGGGTGCATCTGAAGGGACACTTGGAACAGGTACAGCACACACTTGCATCCAGAAAAAGCACTCTATCTGTGCTGGAGGGATTCTTGGCCCAGGCTCTCCCTGGTATCAGGAGCCACTTCTCGAAGAATCACGACAACAGCAATAAACAGATTTTTGCATGGGCAGAAAGAAAAAAATCAATGGGCAATATTTGATATGCTTCGTTAACTATGTGATTGGACGCCCGTAATGGTGGGTCTGAGTGCATGGGGCTTCTCCAGATATGAGACACAGAAATCCCTCCCTCAAACATATACTTAAGTGATTTTTCAATTCAACAGAGGATCTCACACATTACCCAACAGGGTGGATGGGACAAACATTTTGGTTCCATGGGCTCAACATTCACCTATTAGAAGTCAAGTTGAAATTTCTGAGCATTAAACACTGTTGCAGAAGAGTCAGTCTTCAAAAGGCAAAAGCACAATGACAACAATAATAATGACTATGATGGTGGTGGTGGCGATGGTGGTGATGATGATGATGATTATATAAATGATGATGGTAGTGATTGTGATGATGATTATTATTATTATAATAATGGTGATGGTGGTGATTATGATGATGATGATGATGATATCAATGCTGATGGTGGTGATTGTGATGATTATAGTTTCCATTAATTGATAGTTATAATTATCATTAACTGCATTATATATTATGATTCTATACTGTATTATACAAAGTCTCCACATTAACTATAAAAGTAACTATAAGTCTTTGTTTGATTCTTTTCAGCTAAGCAAAGAGTTTTAGGAAGGTTAAAGAACTTGTTTCTAATCACAAGTACAGGGTTAGTAACAGAGCCCAGCAGTAGAATGACTGACTAGGTGTGCTCAGTGGGTAGACTTTGCAAAATGAATGAACTAACACCAGGTCATTCCAGACTCAAGGTAAACAGCATTCTTTACTTTGAAACAATAACTGTATTTTAAAGGTGATAATCAAATATAGCTTGTAAATTGGGGAAAGTGTGTGGTGAGAACTGAGAGGGGATCTGTCTTAAGGAAGTGCTATTAATCAGATTCTCTGTGTTATTAGCTTACTGCACTAACACCCAGGAAAACCAAAGCACATTGGTTTATATAGTATGTCTCTGTCTCTCTGTCTCTGCCTGCCTCTCTCTCTGTCTCTCTGTCTCTCTGTCTCTCTGTCTCTCTGTCTCTCTGTCTCTCTGTCTCTCTGTCTCTCTCTCTCTTTCTCTTTCTCTCTCTCTCTCTTCAGAGCTAGAGTTCTGGTGGTCTTTGAATCTGGGACAGAAAACACCCTAAATTTATACAGTGGTCTCCTGTCACAAAGGAACTGGCAACTGAACTCAGGTGCTGTGTCTTCCTTCCTGTAGGATGTTAGCCTCCGTATGGGTTCTGTATAAAGATCTGCCCCAGGCCTGTCTTCCCTGTCTTGTGTTTAGGAAAGTGGAAAAGTCTAAGGCAGGAGGTGGGGGTTTGGAGATGAGTACTGTTGGTTGTCATCTGGCCAGAGAAGATGGATGAGCAGACGAACCTGAATGTAGAGTGGAGAAGCACAGTGGGATGTGGGGAGCACAGGTGAAGGCAGAGCTCGGCAATCTTTCCTTCCCACAGGAGCTGCCTGCTTCTGTAGAATTATAGACGGCACTATTGCTCCTAGGACCAGTGGGCTCACTGTGTATTTCTCCCCTTCACCCCCCCCCCACAGTTCTCACTGGCACCCGAAAGCAGCCAAGCACCAGTAAACAAAAAGAATGCCGACCTCGGATTTTTCTCTCCACAGAGGCACCACACTTGCTTATTAATCTGAAGCCTCCAGAGCTATTAATGGGCATTGTTAAAATGCGATCCTAACATGGTTACATAAGTTTCTTGAGGCAATATCGCTGATGTTGCATTTAAACTCAAGCAGTCAGAACATCTCCGTGCCATGCCGGGGAAGGAACTTTAATAGTGTTAATTAAAGCCATACCAGCAGCAAGGAAGTCCTGTGCCTGGCTTTTCTGGCCATAATTCCACTGAGTCGTTCTGTTTGGATGAATCCCATGGCTCTTTTTGTTCTCAGGTTTGGAACTGCATCCTTTTAAGCCGGACTAAACACTTTCCTCATTGAGTTTTAGTTTTTTTTGGAAAAAAAAAAACTTTTAATGTAATATTATCCTATTCGTATATAGCAATTGTGCATACTAGGTTTCACTGTAGCCTTCCCACACATGTATATAATATATTTTGGTCATATCCACCTGACTACAGCCTCTGTCCCCCTCCCATTCCTGCTGAACTCCTCTTCCCCTTTCTAGGTTTCTACCTTCTACTTTGTCTTCTGCTGTTGTTTGTAACAAAATGAGTTTCCCAGGATTACTAAGGGAGAGTGGGGGAAGGGTTATTTATAAGTGCTTACCAGCCAGTGGCAACATCACTGAGGAAAGTGTCCTGTCCTCCCCCAACAGAGTGTTTCAAACAACTGGTTTGGGGAGATTTAATGAATGGCAAAGAACAGACATGCCAAGAACAGAGAAGAGATTTTTAAAAATCCTTCCCTATTCCAGCACCCAGATAGAGACTCTGTTAATATTTTATAATGTTTTCTACAGTCTCTGTTGCTGTTGTTGTTCTGGTGGGATTTTACAGTCACTTGTTTAACAAGTGATTCTTCTTAAATACATTCATTGCACATGCTATTGTGTTAAGTAAGAATGTTCGCACAAGGATACAAGTGTTGAGGTTGGATGCACTCCCTCCTTGCCCTTGGGGCGCCTGAGTCCCTCCTCCCAGGAGTCTTTGCATTCCTAGATAGTTTCACTCTAATTTTCACATGATTTAAAGTGTTTATACAAAATCTAGGAACCACACACACAACTCCTCCCCTCATAAGCCCCCCTCCTGCATGTTTTAAAAATAGTTGGCTCTCTCCAAATTTCTTCCATGCCTTTGTTTTCTGCTTAGCATGTTGTAAGCACATTTTTCATGTTGTTATATACTATCAGCATGGGCTTATGCAAAATATAATATTCCATAAAAACTGTACACTAGAAATGACTTTCTTTGTAAAAAATTTGAACAAAGGATATACCAGTTGCTACCTTTAAAGTTATAACTCATTAAGTATTCCTTTTTAAGGTTGCAAAGCTGTGGTTCGAACCAGGGGCTTCTAGCCTGCTAGGCAAGTTCTCAGTCTCTGTGTTAAATTCTAGCCCCAAGTGTTCCTTTCTGTAGCACCGTGTAGTAGACTTGTGCATCAGATCACCTCAGCTGATGCTGGGTTGGTGCACAGAGCTGGAGTCATTGGTATGTTACTAAGCACAAGCAAAGACATTGTTGCAGAGCAAGACAGGAATTCTGAAAGGCAGAAAGGATCAGAAGCCCTCTCTGTCAAGCAGGTGATGTTCTTGTTCACCTTGTCATCATGGAGAAGCAAGATATCAACTCCGGCTAGGAGCCAGAGAAGTCCTTAGTGTTGGCAAGAGAACGAATAAGCAGTTTCTGTTCAGACATGATGGTGATATTAGATCAGCCTGCTGGCTTCAAACTGTCGTCATCTTTGTGGAAAGCCTTAAAATTCCCATACCACTGGTCAGTCTCTTTCCCATGACCTCTCCAGACTTTGCATTGTCTGCTGTAAATGGTACCATTGACACTGTATCAAAGCCCTGACTTCATGATGATCAGGCCATTTGAGTCCATTTCCTTTGCCCTGTGTGTGATGGAGCTCAGTTAAATGTGCTGGACAATTAGTGCAGCCATATTGAAAATAAATTTTCTTTTTCATTTCCAGACATTTGATAAAATCCAGTTGAAGGACGGATGTATATAATATCTCAGCGAGCACTGTGGGGCAGATGGAGAAGCTGGGAATGAGCAGAGTTGTGACTCTTTCAGCGTAACTGAAATTACCCAACAGACCAAAGAAAGAGCAGGCTGTGAAAGTACCAAGTGGTCAGAGGCAGGGGACCTGCTGTGCAGGGAACACACTTAAAGGGCTCCTGGCTGAGGGGAAGGTGTGGGGGAGGTTTGAGGTTTAGCTAGTTCTCTGACTCTGAACAACACAAGAAAAGGCTCACAAAAAGGGTGAGGGATCTGTGCCCTGTCAATGCCAAGGGCCATGAGTCCTGCTGGCCTTTTCTTACTTAAGAAAATGCACGGTGAATGTGTTTCCTCATCTCAGCTAAATGCCAAAACAGAAGAACACACTTCCGACACTCCCAGAAGAGATTTTTCCTGTCCGTATCTTGGGTTCTGTTGTAGTAATGATAACAATCAGATTATTAAGGAAAACCTGAAAAGCATGTGCTTGACGTTTATTTTCCTTTATCATTGGCTCAGAAGCCAGTGACATAGTTCAGACATTTGTACTAGTGCATGTAAACTATACAAAACGAAGGGTTTCATTAGGGAAATTAACAGTAGTTTAAGATTGACAGCCTGGGCTAAGCTTTCTGAGTTTTACTTAGTTTTGACAAGACCATTTTTCCTTAGTAACGTGCTTTGAAGGTAGCAGAATCGATGGCTCTATTTCTCAAGAACAAGCCCTCTCCATCAGCCAGCACTTCCCATTTGACTAGATTCTGGGCAGCGGAATATAAACAAAAGGGCTCCATGGGCTTCCAAGGGGAAAGGCTGCCTGCCCTCCCTGCCTTCTTTCTGACCTTCTGCAATTCATGCCGATGATGAACATGGGATCTGAAGATGCTGTGGAAAACAGTACCTGTGGAAAACAGGGTTTCTTCAGAGGTACAGACAGGGAGAGAGCTGGGAAGGACTTGTATGCACCCCTGATTTCTGTTGAGCTCCTCAACCAGCCTGCAGGGGCTAACACTAGATTCCAATGAGACAAAGATGAAAATGGAGCCAACTTAGGCTTCTCTGAGGCATTAATTACACACGTGAGCATCTGCGTGCTAAGAGCAGGAATGGAGTTTACACCATGTGTTCTGCACTGATGTATCAAGCAAATCCAGAGGAAACAAAGTGGCTTCAATTCCTGTGCAGAGCGACTTTTATTTAAGATTCCACCGCCAAAGCCCTTCCATCTATTCATATGCAAATGTAGCCAGAGAGGTTTATATTGCTCAAAAAAATTCGTGATCAATCCAACATCAAAAGATCCCATTTTGTTTTGTTTTCAGAAGCAAGACAGCTGTATGGCTCCTAAGACTTCCTAGCTTCCTTGCTGCTGGGGATAACATCTCCTCTCAGGAACCCTGAGCAAAGGAGGCACTGTTATGCTCCAGGGGAAAGGGTAGCCTGCAGTTCACGATGAAAATGAAAGAATGGCATGAGGAAAGCTCTCCACAAAAAGGGAACATGCAAACAGCATCTCTGACAGATAGAACAGGAGCTCTGAAAGCCACCATGCAGGCAGCATAGGAATAGAAGGCTGACAGGAACCCAGGGCCAGCCAACAGGAACACAGAAAGAGAGAAGTGCTTGGTAGCTAACTAAGGAGGATGAATGTCATTCAGGTGTTCAGAACACCCCCCCAGTGGGCGGGTCTTGTGCTTAGCCACACCCCTTTATCTCTGATATGTTACTTTGGGAAAGTCATACATGGTGTTAACTCTTACTTCTCTGGCCACTGTTGCGTCTATAAGTCTCAGCGTGGTTGGGAAGACAGATGTCATCAGGTGGAGACCCTGTTAAGTCTCAGAACAGTGGGTACTTCTCTATTTAAGGCATAGGAGGGCAAGCCCAGGAATTAACTGCTGGTGGAAACCAACTCCAGCCACGAATAAAGCAGCTGCAGGCCTTTTAAAATGAGAAGTAAGCCTGGGAAAAGAAGCCACTTTATTTTTCTAGTCCAATTTATCTTTAGGCCAATTATGAGTAAAATATAGATGTATTTGTGTACAGACTAGGAAAGAGGACAACACATTCTTCATTTTTATGTGAATCTTGTGTTTCAAGGGAACCCTGCACCTGCTCTATTCCATAATTCATAACTCAGCTTCTTTCAAGGAGTCAGGGGGGTTGGAAGGGACAGAAAAAGAGCAGGAGGTGAAATAGAATTTTGCTTTGGCCGAGTTAGACTTCTTCCCCTGCTTTTGTTGATTTTTGTTTTTAACTTCAAGAAAGCTTTTTAAAAATCCCCGTGAATGTCAGTAAACGTGAGGTAACTACTAGTGGTATTCAAATGAAGCAGGATGCATTGCTGCCCAATTTTCTCAGTGGCTTACAGGGAGGCGTTGGCAGAGGAGGAAGCTGCTTTTGTAGGCAGGTATGCTCCATATTCTTTTGGGAGAGGGGAGGACAGGGTCTCATGTAGCCAAAGCTAGCCTCAAACTTGGTATGTAGTCAAAGATGACCATACACTCTTGCCTCAGTGCTCTGGGATCATAGGTGTTCGCCACCACATCTCATGCTAGCTGGTAAATTTTAACTATCGACTTGACGCACCCTAGAATCGCTTAGAATCATCCTAGAATCACCTAGAATAAGAAGCAGTTATCTAGATTCAGGGTGATCTATGAGCCTGTCTGTGTGAAGTTATCTCCATTGTTAGTTGATAGAGGAACACCTACCCTGCTGTGGGTGGCATCATTCCCTAGGTTAGGCTGTAAACTATGTAATAGAAAAGAAAGTTACCATGCAAGCAAGCAAGCAAGTAGGCAGGCAGGCCAGTATGGATGCATTCATTATTATCTGCTGTCAACTGTGGATGTGGTGTGACTGTTTCAAGTCCTGTATTGATTTCTCAAAAACGACAGGCTATAACTTGGAATGGTGAACCACATAAACCCTGATGTTGCTTTTTCATCAGGGACAGATGTGAAATTAGTGAACATATAACTTTTGTATTCAGGGGAAGGGATCTAGAACTTCATGTATCTAGGCAAACACTGGTAATTGAGCTGTACCACAGTCCTTATGCTCTTCTGTGAGTCTTCTATAGATGCTCAATGCTTCTGAGAATGCTTTCCCCCTTTTGAAAAATCATCATAATGACAATAATAGTGACATCTCATTTGTGGTCAGACACAGAAGAGCTCAACCAGCATAGACACACAGGAGCTCAACCAGTATAGACACACAGGAGCTCAACCAGTATGGACACACAGGAGCTCAACCAGTATGGACACACAGGAGTTCAACCAGAATAATGACCATGGCTTTCCTCTCTTCCTCACGCCCTTCAGAAAGTGACTCCATTGGAGGTGGGCTATAGTTGGCCTTAAAGTTTGCCTCACTTAACTTCATAATCTTACTGACAGTGCTCAGAAATGACCTGTACAGAATGTTCCCACCTAAACACCCTGCACTTCTTTCCTTGACTCCTTTCCTAGGACCTAGCCTCTCATGAATTTCTGAACCTTTATCAAAAAAGAAGAAAAAGAAGGAGGAGGAAGAGGAAAAAAACAGAAGAAAAAGTTAAAGTTATTGGATTTCTTATGATTGTCTAGAAGATAGTTCGAACCTACTTTGTACTACCTCAGAGGCAGACTTTTAAACATATTTTGTTTTTAATCTTTTGTGTGTGTCTGTGTGAATATGTGAGTGCAATTCCCCCACAGAATCCCAGAAGAGAATGTTGTAATCTCTGAGGCTGGAGTTAAAAGTAGTTGTGAGCTGCCCAGTGTGTGTCACCCTTAGGAAGTAGAATGCTGGTAAATGCTACACATAATCTGAAGTCTTAGGGAGCAATCTGACATGTGTGACAATTTCCAACAGGATGCTGGACAGAAGGCACAGACCCTACAAACAACATCCTATAGAAGTTATGGAAAAGCAGCACATGTCTACTCATGGGCCATGAACACCTTTGTTGCAATTCTTTTTGCTACTTTCTTCAGGTTAGTGAGTTGCATCCTCTAAAGGAAAGGGGAGATTATTTGTATGATCACTGCATAAGCCAAGGGAAAGCACGGTTGAAATGCCTAAGATCCTTGACTCTAAGGTGGCCATTAAAAGGCATCTATACATAGGAAGTAGCAAACGAGAAGGTAAAGAATAGAATGTTTGCTGAGTGTAACATTGCAAAATATTCATGAGTATGCAAGAACGAGAGGTCAATGTATCCTCATGACCAAGGTAATGCTTTTTGCATATGTCTGAATGTGTGTGCATGTGCGTGTGTGTGTACATTTGCGTGTACACTGGCCTAGAATTCACCAAGTAGGAAACAGGCTATGTTGGCTGATCAGTGAGCCCTAGGGATCTTCCTGTCCCTTCCTCCCCAGCATTGGGATTACAGGATTGGGTCACTAGCGTTTTTATATTAGTTCTGGGTACTGAATTCAGGCCCATGTGTTTGTGGGGGCAATCTCCCCAGCCTGGTACCATCTCTCCTGTCTGAAGTGATAAGCACAATGCAGTCATTGAGGAGGGAATCCAGAGGCTACCAACAGCCCTCTTGAGTTGATGGATACAGCTCAAGCTAGAGAAGGTCTGCTCTGGGAAAGATCACAAGAGCAAGCACAAGGGTCTAGAAGGAGCAAGTCTAGAGGAGGTAGACTATCAGTCCTCAGAACTCCTATACTGGTGGGTGCTCAGGGTTTTTGGAGATGGGCTCAGAGCTTGGGAAAAGCTTCACTGAACAGGTCAGCAGGGACCTCAGCCTGAGAAGAAAGGTCAGTTCTGTGAGGACACTGAATGAATGGAATGACATTTTCAGAGCACAGCCATTGTCATCCATTTGGTTCGGCAATTGCTGAGGTGATGGGTATGTGTCAGCTCTGGAAAATTTCAGATGTGGTGGGCACAGAGGTAATTCTACAGCGGGGCAGGGATTTAATTTACTGAGTGCAGGTAGTGGCTACACTAGCTCTCAAAATACTGTCTGTTCTCCCACAGCTGCAGTAATGGCCACTGATGCATGGACTGGACAGGTGCTCTTTTAAGCATGTTAGCTTTGGAGTGTGCATGCCATGACTATGAATTCTCTCCACTTCCTTAGTAACAAGAATAAAATAGTTTGAATTTCCTGTCTCATTTTTATTTAAACTCCTTTACAAACAGGAAGTCTTTCTTAGATTATACCACCATAAATTATTTAATACAATCAGATTTGTAACTGGCCTCCTTGTTACGTCAGGGAACACGATGGAAGGACATTTTCTAACTCTGAATCTCTCAGTGCAGGGCTGGCATGAACAGCTGTCCCACTGTACACCTGGCATAGCCCTGAGGGTTGGAAGTGAAGTCCTCTCCAACTCTACTTTTTTTGTGCACTTAACAGTGGGAAAGGTAGGAGTATTCTGGAATGGGTAGAGGGATTAAATAATCTGTAAACACCCTCAGGTCAGCAAATCATACATAGTAAATGGTACATACATGCATATATTGTCCTTTTATTTCAAGTGGTCTAATATCAGGAAAGCATAAGGTAAATATTGGGTTAGCTCTCTGTGGATGTCTCCATGCCTCAGTCTCAGGGATCATGACTGCACGGTTCCACTTTAAGGAATGGGAAAATGTGGACAGTTAGGTCATTCCACTAAAGGATTTGAGATAGCTGGTCTCGACTCCCTTTCATATCCCTACAACGAAGGTTTCCATTGCTTGCCAAAATAATATGTATTCTTTTCTGACACCAAAATTAGAATAATTTGCAGCAGTTCTTAGGAGCCAGGCATACTGAGAATTTCCACTGAAGACTTCCTCACCTATTTCCAGAGCCCACCCTTGATGCCAAGGCTTGGAGCACTGATTCCCAGGAGACTTCCAGCAATGCAGCTGTTTTAGGGTCTGTGGATCACCCTTTGTGGAGACAAGTGATCAGGAATACTGTCAGAAACTGTCCTCAAACCCCAGGTCCTCTCCTTGGAACACACTGAGCATATCAGGAAGGCAAACTTAAGTCTTAGGCTTGGGAAAGGAGACACCCACAGCTCGGGGTTCTGGGTGGTCAGCTTGGGGTACTGGGTGGTCAGCTCGGGGTTCTGGGTGGTCAGCTAGTATTCTGGGTGCTCAGTTGAGAGTTTTAGGTGCTCAGCTCAGGATTCTAGGTGCTCAGTGCAGGGTTCTTGGTGCCCCTTGTCTATCTTCTTGAGCAGTCTCTGCTGCCAGTACCATGACAGACCACAGGCAAGGGGTACATGTGTCTGTTGGCTTTGGGACACACGTGGCTAGGTTGTCTTTGTGTTGAAGCATCTAGTGCACACTCAGTGGAAGGAACAAGGGTCTTTCGATGGCCTTTTTATGACAAATGAGGTAAGTTGTTTCAGTTCCATCCATCAAAATAATACACCCAGGAATAAGGACAAGTGAGGCAGAGCCATGGCAGTGGGGAGAGTGATTCCTTTCAGCAAGTGGGGTGTGGCACCGACGTGGTACCAGACAGGGACATCATGGGAGATCAGGATCTGGAGGGAAGCCATGGTCTACAGGACCTGATGAGAAGTTAGTATTTCTGTTTAACTTAAGAAGTGTGTGTGAGTGTGTGTGTGTGTGTGTGTGTGTGTGTGTGTGTGTGTGTGTGCACATGTATGGGTACATGCATGCCACGGCATGTGTGTGTGGGTCAGAGGACATCATGTGGGAGTTAGGCCTCTACTTCTAGCACAGGAGTCAGGGAATCAAGCTCAGGTGGTCAGGCTTGGTGACAGGCACTGTTAACTGGTGAGCCACCACACTGGCTGCACTTTGTATTCTTCCTGAGATGGTGAAAACAACAGTTCTGTATACTGGGCCCACCGAGAAAAGTTTCTGTTGTTCAGAAATGTCCTGACATGAAGGTTGTTAAATCAAACTCCTTGAAACAGGAGACTAAAACTTTTTTTGAATGAGAAATAGAAGTTGTTATTTTGCAAATTTTCCAAGGTGTGAAATTTGTACTTTAAAAGTCTCCAGATGCCTCATTCTGTACAGGGCTCAATTTCTTTCATACTGAGTTAACTGAATATTGGACTAATGGAATTCATCATGGGTACACTGTGACTCACTGGTTCAGGTGCTGAGAAGTGGCAAAGCATACCCTTGACTGAAATAATAAAGGCTTCTGTGACTAGTGTTGTTGTACAACAAAAATTCATTAATGACTCTCTAATTATACAAATGAGATAATTTTGTTGGACAAAAATGAATGAATGTTTTCTTCTATCGAGATCAGGCAGCACAAAGCTGAGATGGCACCCTCTCCCACCATTCCTTTAATAAGTCACTTATTCATGTACTTCAACAATGAGATCATTTGATCAAATACTTTGATGAGGAGTACATAACAATTGTATTGAATGGTCATTTGGGTGTTGGGTGTGCATGTCCTAATCATAAGACCTCACAGAAGTATAAGCACGGTTAGTAGTAGGTCTTGTGCCAAATAAATGACTAAAACCGGAGATGACAGAACTGTGGAGTTGTTGTGAGGAAAGAGAAGGAAGCGATGGAGCATTCTAAAAAGCAGGTTTGCAAGAACTGCATTTCTGTCAAAGCTGGTCTACACAGTGTCAGAGTAAGAGACACATCCCAGCGGCCAGAGCCGGAGGCCAGTGCTAAGAAGACAGGAAGGATGTGACTGTTAAGTCAGATCGGTGAAGAAACCAAAGCAGACAGGACATGGCCCAGGCAGGACAAAGCACAGGCATCCTGGTCCAAAGATGAAGAAGAAGGGAGAGAAGAACGGCTCCTGAATCTTCTAGGGGCAAGGATGTAAACATTGGAAAATGGGGAGAGGCGCTGTGAGATTCTGTCCTAGGATCATGAGGTGGTTATTACAGGCGGGAATTCACACCAGCTGTGACTACCTGCAGAAGATTTATACAAGATCCAGCCAGCCAGAATCTTGGTACAGAAAGGGTAGATCATCCCATATCCCACCCCTTGCCGAGACATTATTTGTTGGCAGTGGACACTTCCTAGAGGAGAGAAACTCATTCTTTTCTTGAGGCTGTTACTTCTGGTGGGCTTCCCAAGATCCAGTAGCTGGCCCTACATCTATGTACCTATAGGACAAACTAACTGGCTTTAGCAAGTTATTGAAGGAAAATTATAAAAATGTTGGTGGAATTTGGAGGAGGGAAATCTTGGGTAGATATGATCGTATTTCATCATACACGAGTAAAAATTTCAAAAGTAAAGAAAAAACGTCAAAGAAAAATTAGTGTAGTCTACCTAGTCTTTTGCCATTTTTACAATTTCAAATATTAGTTCAGATATTTGCAGTTATTGCTTTTCGAAGACCACAGACACATCAGTGATGGATGAATTCATCTGTGGGTTCACTAAACTGAATCTGCAGCTGGGTTCAGGTTGGACGGCTGGGAAATGAGGGTCCCAAGTCTGGGCTTGGCTTGCATTCCCCACAGCCACCTGGGGATGAGGACAGATCGAGCCAGGGAGAGTCCCTGTGAGCTGAGGGGAAGGAAAGCTGTCTTCATTGACATGATTGAAATTTCAAAGTCCATTTTATAAATCTTTAATATCTGGTTCCCACTCCACTCTGGGATATTTTCCAAGGTTGGTGAAATTCTCCTTTGCAGAGTAATAAGCATGTGACAGAATGTCACTGATGTCTCTCAGAGAGGCCCGTAGCTGTGTCCATTTTCCCAAAGGAATATCCTGACTTGATCGGTGTTTAGCTTACACATAAGATGCTGGAAGGAAGCCTGAGGAGCATGGTTGGTCCAGAGAGATAGGTCAGAAGATAACAACAGTTACTGCCAGGACTCATGACTGGGCTTCAATCTGCAGGGCCAAATGGAAGGAAAGGACAAAGTACTGGCAGTTGCCCTTTGACCTCTACACAAATGCACGCACACGCACACAAAACAGCATTGGAATTTTAGTAAGGCAGTTACAGGATTAGATAAATGACCTAACCGGGACCTGCAAACTAGAATTCTAGTATTTTCTGTGATGATAGATAATTGGTGAGCCCCATCTAACTAATTCCTTCCTTGCTGCGGGACTATTTTGGTGGAATTAAAATCAATATAACAGAACTCTCTAGCCATTCTTCATGCAAAGCTTCTCTTCCTACCTGACCTCTCTGACATGAGTATCCCATGTAAATAGACTCCCACCTTCTAGCATTAGGAGTGGATGAAAATGGGTTCCATAGAACATAATGTATCAATCTCAGATTAGATCATGTCCTGATATTCTGTCCAACCAGGACGTCCAGAATTCTCACAGCGATCAAGTAAAGCTACTAATGAAAATTAGAATCCTTCCAGTCTCCATCTGTTCCACAGCCCTCTATACCCAAATCCCACCCGGAGAGAGCTGGCCTCCTAGGAGTGCTGTAACTCCTAAACTCACAGGTGAGACTACCTCTTTTGCTCCAATAACTGGCCAAAGAGTCACTCACCAGGAGTACACAGGGCACAAGAACCACACCGGGGACAGGATCTTTCTGGTCTCCACCTGCACCCTGGAACTAACCCTGTGTCACAGCTCTCCACACCCAAATCCCACCCTGAGAGGACTGATTTCCCAGAAGTGCTGACACATCTAAGATCACAGGCTCACAGGCCTACAGGAGGGACAAGCTCCAATCAGAGACAACAAGACAAACTAACACCAGCAATAACCAGGCAGTGAGAGGCAAGCACAAGAACCTAAGCAACAGAAACCAAGGCTACTTGGCATCATCAGAACCGAGTTCTCCCACCACAGCAAGTCTTGGCTATCCCAAGATACCAGAAAAGCAAGATTTGGATGTAAAATCACATCTCATGATAATGATAGAGGACTTTAAGACGGACATAAATAACTCCCTTAAAGAAATACAGGAGATCAAAGGCAGACAGATAGAAGTCCTTAAAGAGGAAACACAAAAATCCCTTAAAGAATTACCAGAAAACACAAACAGGTGAAGGAATTGAACAAAATCATCCAGGATTTAAAAATGGAAATAGAAACAATAAAGAAAGCACAAAGGGAGACAACCCTGGTGATAGGAAAACTAGGAAAGAGACCAGGAGTCATAGATGCAAGCGTCACCAATAGAATACAAGAGATAGAGGAGAAGGGCAGAAGATACCATAGGAAACATTGACAAATAGTCAAAGAAAATGTAATACTCAAAAAGCATCAGACCCAAAACATCCAGAAAATCTGGGATACAATGAGAAGACCAAACTTAAAATAATAGGCATATAAGAGAGCAAAGATTCCCAATTTAAAGCCAGTAAATATCTTCAACAAAATTATAGAAGGAAACATCCCTAACCTAAAGAAAGAGATGCCCATAAACATACGAGAAGCCTACAGAACTCCAAATAGATTGCAACAGAAAAGAAACTCCTCCCATCACATAATAGTCAAAACACCAAATGGACAAAACAAAAAAAAGAATATTAAAAGCAGTAAGGGAAAAAGGTCAAGTAATATATAAAGTCATACCTATAAGAATTACACCAGACTTCTCACCAGAGACTATGAAAGAATTTAAAAATGGAAATAGAAACAATAAAGAAAGCACAGAGGAAGACAACCCTGGATATAGAAAACCCAAGGAAGAGACAAGGAGTTGTAGATAAGAGCAACACAAACAGAATACAAGAGATAGAAGAGGGAATTTCAGGGGCAGAAGATACCATAGAAAACATCGACACAACTGTCAAAGATAATGTAAAACAGAAAAAATTCCTAGCCCAAAATATACAAGAAATCCAGGACACAATGAGAAGATCAAACCTAAGGATAATAGGTATAGAAGAGAGTGAAGACTCCCAACTTAAAGGGCCGGTAATATCTTCAACAAAATCACAGACAAAAACTTCCCTAACCTAAAAGAAGAGATGCCCATAAACACACAAGAAGCCTACAGAACTCCAAATACATTGGACCTGAAAAGAAGTTCCTCCCATCACATAATAATCAAAACAACAAATGCACAAAACAAAGAAAGAATATTAAAAGCAGTAAGGAAAAAAGGTCAAGTAGAATAAAAAGGGCAGACTTATCAGAATTACACCAGACTTCTCAACAGAGACCATGAAAGCCAGAAGATCCTGGACAGATGTCATACAGACCCTAAGAGAACATATAGTAGCCTGGGCTACTATACTCTCAATTAACATAGATGGAGAAACCAAGATATTCCATGACAAAATCAAATTTACACAGTATCAAGCCCTACAAAGGATAATAGATGGAAAACTCCAACATGAGGGAAACTACACCATAGAAAAAGCAAGAAAGTAATCTTCTTTCAACAAGCCCAAAAGAAGATAGCCACACTAACATAATTCCACCTCTAACAACAAAAATAACAGGAAGCAACAAATTGCTTTTCCTTAATATCAATTGACTCAGTTCTCCAATGAAACAACATGGACTAACAGACTGGATACATAAAGAGGAACCCGCATTTTGCTGCCTACAGGAAATGCACCTCAGTGACAAAGACAGACACTACCTAAGAGTAAAAAACTGGAAAAAAAATTCAAGCAAATGGTCCCAAGAAACAAGCTGGAGTAGCCATTTTAATATCGAATAAAATCAACTTTCAACCAAAAGTTATCAAAAAAAGATAAGCAAGGACATTTCATATTCATCAAAGGAAAAAAATCTACCAGGATGAACTCTCAATTTTGAGCAACAAAAGCATCTGGTTCTTTGAGAAAATCGACAAGATAGATAAACCCTTAGCCAGGCTAACCAGAGGGCACAGAAACAGTATCCAAATGAACAAAATCAGAAATGAAAAGGGAGAAGTAACAACAGAATCTGAGGAAAAATAATCATCAGACCCTACTACAAAAGCCTGTACTCAACAAAGCTGGGAAATCTGGACGAAATGGACAATTTTCTAGACAGATACCAGGTACCAAAGTTAAATCAGGATCAGATAAACCATCTAAACAGTCCCATAGCCCTAAAGAAATAGAAGCAGTCATTAAATGTCTTCCAATCAAAAAGAGCCCAGGACCAGATGGATTTAGTGCAGAATTCTATCAGACCTTCAAAGAAGAACTAATACCAATACTCTTCAAACTATTCCACAAAATAGAAACAAATGAAACACTACCCAATTCATTCTTTGAAGTCACAATTACACTTATATATAAACCACACAATGACCCACAAAGAAAGGGAACTGCAGACCAATTTCCCTAATGAATATTGATGCGAAAATACTCAGTAAAATTCTCCCAAACTGAATCCAAGAACAGATCAGCATCCTTAGTCAACAGGGAAATACAAATCAAAACAACCCTGAGATTTCACCTCATACCAGTCAGAATGGCTAAGATGAAAAACTCAGGTGACAACAGGTTCTGGTGACAATGTGGAGAAAGGAACACTATTCCTGGTGGGATTGAAAGCTGTTACAACCACTCTAAAAATCAGACTGGTGGTTCCTCACAAAATTGGACAATACCTGAGGACCTAGCTTTACCATTCCTGGGCATATACCCAAAAGATACTCCAACATATAACAAGGACACATGCTCCACTATGTTCATAGTAGCCTTATTTATGATAGCTAGAAGCTGGAAAGAACCCAGATGTCCTTCAACAGAGGAATGGATACAGAAATTGTGGTACATTTAGTACACTACATTCCATATAGTACTCAAAGCCCAAGCCAGAGAAATCAGACAACAAAAGTCAAAGGGTACATTGGAGTACTACTCAGCTATTAAAAACAATGACTTCATAAAATTCTTAGGCAAATGGATGTAACTAGAAAATATCATCCTGAGTGAGGTAACCCAGTCACAAAAGAACACATGTAGTATGACTCACTGGTTAGTGGATATTAACCCAAAAGCTTGGAATACCTAAGATACAGTTCACAGACCATATGAAGCTCAAGAAGAAGGAAGACTAAAATGTGGATGCTTCAGTCCTTCTTAGAAGGGGAAACAAAGTACTCACAGGAGGTAGAGGGTGGGATGGACTTGGGAGGAAGAGAGGAGAGTGACGGGGAAAAGGGGGACAGGATCCGGTATGAGTGGATGTGGGATGATACAGTGTCAAGAACTTGAGCAGAGGTATGAAGCACTGTGTAGAATTTGGGGTAGCCACCAGTCAGTCCCAGATGCCAGGAAAGCAAGAGGCTCCTAGGACCCAACAGGTATGAGCTTAGCTGAAAAGCCCATCATTGGGGAGGGAGAACCTGTAGAGACCATAAGCAGAGGTTAGGCATGCCCCCAGGTGGGGAGATGGGGTGGCCACCTACTCATCTACAAATTTTTAACCAAGAATGGCTCCTGTCTAAGGGAAATACAGGGACAAAATATGGAGCAGAAACTGAAGGAAAGGCCATCCAGAGACTGCCCTACCTGGGGATCCATCCCATATACAAATATCAAACCCAGAGACTATTGTGGATGCCAAGAAGTGCTTGTTGACATGAGCTGTTATAGCTGTCTCCTGAGAGGCTCCGCCAGAGCCTGACAAACAGAGGGAGATACTCACAGCCAACCATTGGACTGAGCATGGGGACCCCAATGGAGGAGTTAGAGAAAGGACTGAACGAGCTGAAGGGGTTTGCAACCCCTATGAAGAACAGCAATATCAACCAACCAGACACCCAGAGCTTTCCAGGGACTAAACCACCGACCAAAGAGTGCGCATGCACAGATCCATGGCTCCAGGTGCATATTTAGCAGAGGATGTCATTGTCTGGCATCAGTGGGAGGAGAGGTCCTTGGTCCTATGAAGGCTCGATGCTCCTGTGTAGGGGAGTGTCAGGGCGGTGAGGTGGGAGTGGTTTGGTGGGTGGGGGAAGCATCCTCATAGAAGCAGGGAGAGAGAGGATGGATAGTGGGGTTTCTGGAGGGGAAATCCAGAAAGGAGATAACACTTGAAATGTAAATACATAAAATATCCAATAAAAAAGAAAATTAGAAGCAACGCCCACTCCACGTTTTTCATAGGTTAGCTCCATGGGGTGCTCCTCCAGGTGTTCTCTAAGTGGCCTGAGCGGTCGTTAAGTGCTGCCTCTCTCTGCCTGCTATTTTCATAGATCACATAATTTTCGCATTCACTGTGTCAGCTCACACTGCTTCAATTATGCATGTCCTCTCTACGCATGTCAGTGCCACTTTGCCCCCTTACATTAAAAAGAAGAAGGAAGGAAAACCATAGTTTATTAGAAAATGGTCTGTACATTGCCACCCTGGAAATCCATTTTCCTGTCCTTTTATTTTTAACTGCAAGTAACAAGCTTGTGGCTATGTATTAATATGTGATGTGGAGTCAGGAGCAGGCTCTGTCTTGTTGACTGGAACTGTCTTTGGGCGCTACATTATCATCTAGACATTGGGGAAGAGAAGCTGGGAGAGGAATGTTGACCAGTGCTGGGACCTTTCTGCTCACTGAAGTCAGAGCTAGGCAAAGACAGGACTGTAATAGACTGTCCTGACAGGACTGTCTCTGTTCTGTCACGAGCACCAGTTTCTGCTAGTGAAAATGCACACTGCTCACTTTATCAAGAGGGGAGTTTTGTTGCCGGGCTCTCTCCTGAGGAGCTTGAGCTCCCAGGAGGATTTGAGATGACCTGTCAACTATACCTTAATATCCTGTAAATCAGATCAGCAGCTAATCCGGATAGCTATCAGGGAAATGTCAATCAGGGGATGTGTAAAGCGAGGCCCAGTCCTGTGTTTACATATTGCCTGCCCTTGGTCTCAGAGTCCATCTCCTGAACACAGTAAGTCACAAGCTGGGTCCCCAAGGGCTATGCACAAGGCCAGCTTTCTTTTCCTTCCTTTTTCTTTTTCTCTTTTGATTAATATCATTTAAGATCTTAAAGTTGATTATAGCCATTTTGACAGCAGCAGCGTAATTATAGTTCTTGACCAGTTGCTGCATGGTGGCTGTAGACTCATTTCCAGAATGACAATCCCTGGGGACGGTATATATGCGCTGCCCTTCTCTAGAGAGGTAAGCTTGTGCCAAGTGGCCACTGCCCTCTGTTCTCCCCGCTCCCTACACCACAGCCTGCTAGGTGTCCACTTCTCTGACCCCAATAAAAATGATTGCTTAGAATCATTATAGTTTAGTCTACCCCTCCCAAATCCAAGGAATCCTCTGGCGAATAGGCCTGTGGATGCTGCCATTAACTCCTCCCACCACTTGGTTCAGTGCCTGGCATTTGTGAATGAAGCACGAATCATCTGCTGTGCTAGTGGCTAAGGGACTGGACTGATGGACTTGTGCAGTCCTCTCAAAAATATCATAAAATTGACATTTCCCTCAGATACAGCAGAGCAGCCTCTGACCCAGAGAAGCTGCTTGATCTTCCTAAAGTAATGTTGTTTCCACGTGGCCACTCCCTGTTCTCAGTCAGAATTTAGACTGGATCCATCCTGACGCACCCACCGTGAGAGTGACTGGCGTGTGGGTGTTACAGTCACAGTGCCGTGCACATGGTGTGGCAGACTGTCTGGCTCACGACAGGCACTGACCTGGAAACCTGTCCACTGAAGGTGTGGAGAGCACTCAGGAGGAACACACTAGGGGGAAGAAAGTGATGAAATCATGAGACAACACCCATTAACCACAACCCCTTTGGGAAGCCCAGCTTTGTGGAACGCATCAGACCCGACATCAGGGGCCCCAGATTCTACGCCTGGCTCCGACCAGAGGACACATGGCTTTCCCAGGAAGTGTCCCCCTGTGAGTCTCGGAACAGACGCCAATGCAGATGGTGTGATTGTACCACGCAGATGACAACCTGAAGACGCAGAGAACCTAACTGCTTACTCCAAACTCCTCTGTGCAGGAGAGCAAAGCCAGAGTAGAAAGCAGGGCGAGGGAGTCAGGCTCAGTACCCTAGCCTCCCATAGGAGACACTAGGAGGAAGGGCCTAATACTTCACATTGCCATAGACTCTAAAAGGAAGGTTTTGAGGTTTTTTTTCCCCAGAGTTTGCCCTAGAGTCAGGTGCACTGAACAGAATCAGTAGATGAAGCTGAATTTAGGACACTAAAAACAAGCCTATGACGTGAGTTTGTAAGGAAAACACAGGGGAAGACACTGTACTACTGTGACTTCTCTTTGTAGTATCAAATCTTTAGGGTTAACTTTTGAGTCCATGATACACGTGAGACTATTTGAGAAGACGTTACTGTCTTCGTTCCAGAAATTTTATGTTTAACCTAATGGGAAATGCGGCCCTTCCTTTACAATATTTGTTGATGATAAATAACAGGGTCCCCTGCTTTAGGCTCTCCAGACAGAGCAGGTGGAGGAGGAGGGGATCCCCTGTTCTTCATGACCATGTACAGAATTCCAAGAAGGTACCAGAGAAACTGTAGCTTGTGAGCCAAAGAGACAGGCTCTGGTACTTTGGAACCCTCAGAAGCAAATGGGGTATGAATTATATATAAATTAAGCCACCACACTGATATGGCCAAGAAAGTACTGTCCAGATGGCGCTGAGTACAAAAGACAGTGACACACATTCCCTCGCTGTTTTACTATTTATGAGTCCAAGGCTTGAGTCAGCTGGTGGTAGGACAGGCTATCCGTTAGCACCAAAGGAAGCTGGGCCTTGCTCTTTCATTTTTGTTTGACACTGGCCTTGATCTCCCTGACACAATCCATTTTCACAGAGCTACTAGGACAGGATAGGGTTGCAATCCTATTGAAAGGCTTGTGGCTGTTGGAGATACAAGGGGCAGTTCTACTTTGTTTCTTTGTTCCTTCTTTTTCTTTAGAAAAATAGTTCTGATATGCCTTGCTTCCTGCTCGGGATTCTCTCACAGGTTTTTAAAAGAGATTTGGAAAGGTTTCAGACTAGGTAAAATATGTGTTATCTTGTTGCTCATTTGCTAGAAACGTAAGTGTTTCAACAGCCAACTTACAGTTTTCACTCTGTCCATGTCACTCATTTTGTTTATTTGTTTGTTTGTTTGTATGAACCTTTCTTTTCTGAAATGCCCTAAAGGCCAAGAGGGAGCTAGGCAGTTAAGTGTTTGTGGGAAATATATCCCCATGAGGGCTTAGCAATACACCAACTGTAACAGTTTCCAGGTGGTAATTTTTTGTAAGTAGACCAGGAATTCAAAAGCATTTCTTAACCAATTTATAGGTCAACCAGTAATGACCTATAAAGAGGCATAGAATTGGACCATGACATCAGGAAGCTATGGCTTTCAATGTTCTTGGTACAAAACCAGTGACTCTGTGAAAGTTCACCCATTATTGTAGGCCTCAAGGTTCTGGCTTGCTAAATTTGAGGGGCTGAGAGTACATGGGGCTGACTAGCTCATCCAAACAACATGCAAAGAATATGTCTTATTGAGCCTTTAACAGATTTTACCTCAAATAAACCTTAGATGGAACAAGACACCAGTTTACAAATAAGAAACCTGAGTTCTTATGGCTCAAGACCATAAAGGGCCACCACAGGGAATACAGCCCAACTGCAGGCTTGAATCTTTGAGACACCATTGTTGTGAATGTCCATGGTGATCTGCTTTTTAGGGACCATAGCATTGAGTATTTATAGGTTCTGGTTTTTAGATTTCCAGTTAGTGACTACTTGAATATCATGTTTATCATTGGTCCCATATACATTTCCCTTTTTCAGAATCACAATTTCTATATTCTCTGATTCTGGGTCTTAGAGTGTAGCAGCAGCAGGAACCTAACAAGCTTCTTAGGCATATCTGAAGGGTCCGAGGCTGGAGGATTGCTGTCCCGACCTGACGTGCTCATTCCCTAGCAACTGGCTGGTACTTGCATTTCCTCACCCAGTGCCCCAAGAAACACACAGTGCCAACTGCCTTTGAGTTCTCGAACCAACTAGATCCAAGCACTTTGTCTATGCCTTTGTGCAGTCCTCAAAGCTGTAGCTCCTAATCCTTCAAAAAACAAACATCATCTGTACTTTGATGTTTGTCTTTGTTACTTCCTTCTAGTCTACCTGGAATCTCCAAACAGCCTAGACACAAACTCTGTCAACATACGTACAGCCCAACATATAGCAAACCTTGAGGTAACAGCAACTTAAAATAGCTCTATTTTAAGATTCACTGTTTATTCAAATAGTTAAGGCTGTAAATTCCTTAGCAAAGGTGCTTTCCCATGTATTTATCCAGTAAATAATTACTGGAATACCAGTAATTTCGGGAAATAATTTGTGTTTACTTGAGACTAATTTCTAATCAAGACTCTTGTCTTCTCCAATGAAGGAAGAATACCTTGATGATAAAACTGATACACATACACAGGTAATATATAATTTATAACTGATATATTATACATGTATACATAGATAAGTGATTTCTCTTCTAGTATTGATTTTTATACAGCATCCACTAAGTGCAGATATGTTGTGTTTATGGAAAATGTTTAGAATTTAAGGTCATTAAAATTTTTGAGAGCAATACATTCGTTTTCTTTATTTTTCAGTTTGAAGCTTAAAACCCTTGAGGATATCAGGTGGAAAATAGACTCTGATCCTTATGCAATACAGTCATATTTAAACTGATAATGTGAACGGGTATGTATATATGTATAAGTAAAAATATTAACATAGATTGCCTGTCAGTTTAGGGTACTGGCTTAAGACCCCTCTGTCATTTTTGCAATAGGCATTCTGAATCAAAGTTGCCAAGAAACTTTCACAAAGGGAGAAGTACAACATTCAAAAGGAAAAAAAAAACTTACACATTTATAAAATTTCCTCTGTCTTTTTCCAGATCAAAACAACACAGCGTCATCTTCTACCCTTTCGAGAGCAGCATCCAGGGATGACGAGCCCACATCCTGCACACTGCTTCTGCTATTAATGTGCTTATATAAGCAAGACCGTGGGCTCTCTGTGGAAACACAAGGCGTGTGAATCACCTGACTGATGAACCAGCTTACAGCTGGCACAGCACTCAGGGAGTGACAGCAGCCGAGCCGCAGGTTTAATGGGACCGTCAGCCTCTGCCCATCACGGAACTTCCATTATTTTACTTATCTTCCGTCGGTTTTCTTTTGGCATCAGTCACTAGCAAAGCTACTTGGACTCATATGAAGATTGACATACGTCCTCTGTGCTTTTTAAAGATACAGATTGAACATAAAGATTAGTTTAAATTTTAGTATATATTCATAATTTTGTTATATATGTGTAATGAACAACATTGGGTTTCTGGAAAAAATGCCTTTGACACACCCACTCACTCACGTACATGCTTAATTGTTGGTCTCCTAATCTCAGGAATAACTATCCTGGAGTTTTGTAAAGAATAATTAGTGTTTTCCTTGATATTTTAGTTGGGAGTGTGAATGTGTCATTACCTCAACCTGGGATTCCTTCAAAACTCAAACACCAAAACCTCCCAAACCAGAGGGACTCTTCATAGCTAGCAGCCAGCTCCTAAAGTGACATACTTCAATCTGTCACATTTTGAAACAAGGTTTAACACCAATGACTTAGCTGGGTCTCTCTGAATGGCACCAGCTTCCAATGGTGACAGCCTTGGAAGTGTGTGCTCACAACTATATCAATTCGTAGAAAGACAGCATGAAAAAATGAAGGAAAATTTACTTGGGCTCTTCATCAAAAATATAAAAAATAACTAATTCTGCAGTTTCCTGAGTGACCACAGTTAGTTAAAACACAATAAACAATGATAAAAAAGTAAGAATTTATTTCTATATGATAAAAACAAGAAATAAAAACTAACTTCGCTTTGATAGGGGTGTGTGCATATGTTTGTGTGTGCGTGTGTGTGAATGTGTGTATGGGCATGTGTACATGTGTATATGTGTGCATCTGTGTATATGTGTGTGTATGTATGCATGTGTGTATATGTGTGTGTATGTGTGCATGTGTGTATGTGTGTGTGCGTGTGTTTCTTATGGTGTGCTCACCCACCCTTTACTAGTTTATCTTTCAAGTAGGTCCACTCCTGAATTGGAATCACAGTCTATGGGAGGTCCAGTGTGCATGTCTCAAGTAATTAATCTGGCATAATTAAAGGAACAGTACTGCAAACCGGCACTGCACATACCTTATTATTTAAACTGGCGATCTGGCAGTGAGTAGCAGAATGCAGGCCGTAACCTCACACCCCCTACCCTGATGTCCTCAGCAGCAGCACACGGTCAGCGGGGCAGGAAACACAGCGGTTAGGTAAGCCGTGCTGTGCTTGCCCATACACCATGAACTTCCATGGAAATGCTTTGCTCAGTCGCGATCTTCCAGACATTCTAATAAGCATGACTTAAGTACATTGATCTCTCGGGGCTGCCTTTTGGTAGCCATTCTTCATTTTGCCAAACCCATGCACCCATGCATGCATACTCTCTTGGTGTAATCATCATGATGCAGAACCAACTACACAGTGAAGAACTTGTCCAAATTCATCAGCCTATCTGTAGGTCACTGGCTACTTTCTCCTGTTCTCCTAGGCACAGACATTTCAATTCCCATTCTGTTGATGCTTGAGTTTATGCTGCCCTCAGAGGCAATGCCACGTGTATGTTAAATGGACGGGCAGTTATCTTGTCTCCTTGATAATTAACAAAGATGTTAAGGACTAATGCCAAGTCAGTGTCCTGGCTGGAGACCGTCCACTCCCTGCTAAATCATTGTTTATGCTCTGTTAAGCCATTCTCATTGAACCTTATGGGCCAATATAACATCCAACCTAGAGGCTTCTCGAATTATGGGAGCATTACTGATGATGAAGCGATCTATTTTCATTTCAGATCATCATCTTGACACTTGCTGCAGACAAGCCAAGAAACGAAATTGGGCAAGATCTAAGTTTAAATTTCTCAAAATTTCACACCATTTATCTGCTCCCCCATCATACTTTGTCTCAGAATACACACTAATAGTAGTGTTTCTCACTTTTAAGATAATATGCTCCAAAATCTACTTAAGTCTTTTCCCCTCAAATTATGCTATTTTGACTCATTGTATTTTGAGTTCTCAGTATCCTCTCCTCTTCCCTTGCTTTGTGCTTTCTTATTTATTCTCACATATGTTGGTATCATGCACAAGTCGGTGGGGCAGAGATGAGGGAAACTTTGATGCTCCCAAACCTATATTAATAACAGTTCTAGTTAGACAGGCTAAAACAGCTGTCGGGAATGAGCTCTCAACCCAGAGGGCTACCAGGTCAAAGTCTACAGGCAACAGGAAACAGAGGGAGTGCTCACTTACCTGCTTCTGATCAACAATTATTTCGAGGTCTTCATCACTGCTTAGCTTTCCATAGCCTTGTTCTTTACTTTTCTTGTGAAAGAACAATTTTAAATATCATTTAGTTTCTTTTCATTAAAAATAATCTTAATTCCTACTTAATAATTCTTAAGATAAAACTCTTCATTTAACCCTTTCACCAGCCACAATGCACCATTCCTGACATCAGTCTCTCATGAAGAGCAGACCCCATCTTAAACCTGTGCATCGACTCTATCTGCTTATCCTCTTGTGGCCAAAGTATGCCTCTGGTCCATCTCAATATTCTCTTTTATTTCATAGTATCAGCAAAAATTCTCTACCACTATGAGATAAACAAGCATTTCTTTGAAAACTCTTAGCACATTTTTCTTAAGAACAGAAACTTCATTTAGAATCATACTACTCTTAAAATGTCAACTATCACACATTATATTTTAATGCTTTATGTATTTTTAAGAATAAGAGAACTATTATATAACTCAGATAGTGAACTCTCAAACTTTCAATAAATCACGTAAATAGTAACATTGGAAATAAAAGGCAGTTTTTAACATAATGAAGTTTCAAAATTAAGTAGTTTATGAAGTTGGAAGAGTATGGGCCATAACTATAGGCACACTCTATTGCTATCTTATTGTTTCATTGTTGTGGCTGGTCCTAATGAGCGTTCCCTACCCATCTTCCCCACAGCAAAACTTATAAATACAAATTCTAAGGTTGGAAAAGGAGTCCAAACATAACCATCATGGTTGTGTTACAGAATAATGGTAACGTAATTAACGGTAACATTTTTCTTCTCCCCAGTGGGAATACCAGAAGTGTAAGAGGACTCTGTCATACAAATGACAAATGGAAATAAACATCATTATGCAGCTTTCTGTTGTCCAAAGTAAACCAAAACCAACCAACCAAAACAAAACAAAAAGGCACCTTGATATCCACATAAACTACAATTAAGAGAATTAGATTTCTGAAGTTTCTGTCTATGGCATCATAGACACCCGTGCTGACTCGGAGTCCCGCATATCAATGGTCAGGACACAAGGCTTCTTTATGCTGAACAATGTCATCCTTTTCTCCTCTTTATAACATTTCAAACTATGAATTCTGACATATCTTCCTCCCCATAAATATACCTCTTATTCTGTGTCATTTACTGTAATCTAGATCAGAGACTTTAAGTTTTGAAATGCATAAATTAAAAAACCCCAACTTCATCTACAGACTGACAAATTCCAACACTTAGGACAGAACACATGGTCCCAGTGTTCCTCTCGGTTATTATTCTTGTCCTCATCTGAGGTTCCATTTCAAGATGGATGGGAAAGAAAATGAATGTATTTGGCTTGAGCCAAGCTGACTTCCTGTCTTTTGGCTTCTGGGTCATCTCAGCCCAGTGTTAGGAGATGCTATCTAGAGTCAGCTACACAGCCCTCAGAAATGCCTTTCCCAATATTGATCTGTATACGTACCAAGTAGTTCATCTGCATGACCGGATTTCTGGACAAAAGGGCATTAAGTAGAGATGGAATGTGAGTCCTTCCATCCATTTCACTGTCAGACATCCCAGAATTCTTTGCACCAGCGCCAGTGGCTTCATTGCCAGAACTTGCTGACCAGAGAACCACAGATCTTGCCCGGCAACAGTATTAATAATGCACAATAATAATTGAAGTATTCCCGAATCACTGTTCTGACTTTGTAAACATCCTGAAATTTTTGGCTACTGTAAGAAGCCATGGATATGATATTTTCTTTTTCTAAATTGTATCATGCACTTTAATGCTTCCTGGCTACTGCTCTCTTTAATGATTTTTAGAAACCTATCTATTATTTATAACATAAATTTTGTATTTAATCCCTTACATATAGACTATATCTCCTGGTCATAAAAGCTCAATTTCCCTATTAAAGCCCCTGCCTGAGACATTCCTGACATTCACTGCTAATAGATATATAACAATGTCAGCACATACAGAACACAAGAAAAAGTTGCAATTTCTGTTAATATTACATTTCGCTTTTCCCACTTAATCCAGACTATCTGATTTAGTAACACATTCCCAGGGAAGAGGGGTCAGGAAAGAAGATTATGTCCACAACTACTCCGTAGAAGTTGCCATTTTCCAGGATTGGGAGGAAGCATTTGGAGTTCTGATTTTTGTGCTTGATCCTCTAGTCTCCACAAGACACAGAAAGCACACAGAACCAGCAGCTTTGCGAGTTTCCCTTAAAATCAAGCAACATTTTCAAATCTACCCCATGACCCAGGGACACTCATCCTTCCTTAGTCCATACAGTCACCCACTTACTGATATCTAGTGCAAGCACAGTCCTCTTTCAAGTACTGAGCTGCCCACTTTGCTTAGCTGAGCCAGCCCAGGCGGGGATCTTCAGGTCTCCTCCCTCCTCCCAGCCGGGAAGCCCTGTCTTCTTCCTATGCACTTTGCCAAGCCCAGAACGCAAGTCCCTGGCTTCTGCAAGACCTCGCGCGCATCAGCCAGAGGAGTGAACTAGGAGGAGGAAGAAAGCTAATCTTCCCACTGTCCAAGTGTGAGGGGGCAGGGCTTATGTGGGAGGAGAAGCCACAGAGTAAGCACATCCTGAGCTCCACCCACAGCTCTGGCAAGATGCTGAAGCTGAGAGTTTCCATTGAGGCAAGGAGGTGAGGCCCCTCACATCCGAGCCTTCTCAGGCTGACTACTTGTGGTCATTTCTGCGCACTCTTCACTAAGTGCATCTGAGAAGAAGGCATTAGTATCCGGGAGACAAAAGGGTGAGAGGACTCAGGGTGGAGAAATGAAAGAAGAAACGAGAGTCACAGTTGGCTAACACTGTCTCCTTGCCTGTAAAAAGCTCTCTCTCAGCCCAGGCTGGCTGTCATGTCTGAAACTCCAAACACAGTGTCTCTTATCTCCCCACCCTCCATCCCGAGTGACATTGTGCTGGATTCTATCTGAATTTTGATCTAGCTTGGAACAGGATTGCCTAGTTCTTTGTTCATTCAGACTGACACCTTTTGAAATGCTATCCAATCAAATTACATCTATGGTTTCCTTAAGATGGAGAAGCCTGTCTTGGAACTCAACTCTGCCCTACACAGATTTCCACCCTGTCTCTTTTACCTTATGTACTGCCTCTCTGTCCCTTCACCCTTTCTTCCACAGAAGTAGAAATTGTGGACAATGTTATCGTGACCATGGACAAGAAAATTATTCCACAGGAAAAGACTGGACAAAGCTAACAATAGTAACAGAAAGCAGTGATACAGAGTCCACAGATGAGGTAACTTGCTTATTTTAGAATACGAGTTATGAAAAAGCTCAGAGTTTGGGGCTGGGGATGTAACTCAGTGATAGACCACTTAAATCACATGCATGAGGCTCTGGGTTCAACCCCCCCAGTACTAGCCAATAAAACTTAAAAGAATTGTTTAAATGAAAAGATACTACCTGTTTGTATATTAAATTAAAAGTATTCTTCATACTCATGAGGAATGGGATTTATACAGGAGGTTTTTTAAAGGGAAAAGGAACACTTGGTCTACCTAACAAGGTAAACTGGCCCCAAGTGTAGGTTTCACCTAACTATAGATGTCAAAATGAATTTGCGTATAAGAACTTCAAAAATGGCTTATCATTATTTTGTTACTACTTCATGATACATAATAGGCATGAATTTATTAAAGAAAAAAATCACATGTAGAATTAACAATATAGTGGCTGAGAGATAAGACTTTTCCATTGCCATCTTGGCTCTGAGCCTCAAAGCTGTCTGGGTTCAAGTCCTATTCTCCAGTGTCCCCATCTTTAATCTCTTCCCTACCACCATTCTTCCCACTGCCTACCAAACTGCTTAGGTTTCTCCTCACTTAAAAGGTGATGTTCTTATTCTCCTTCTTCACTGTTAAACTGGATAGAATGGTCTATACTCATTCAAAGTTCTTGGCTCTTCTAAAGCTAACACAAGTAGGGTGATTAGCGAATTGATGAGCACCCCCAGAGCAGGTTGAATTGAATATCAACCAGAAAGGGTAGGGAAGACAGTGTACACACCAAGTCTCCACTGGGCAGTGGTGCCTTTGGAAACACCTTCTTGACCATTTCACCATGTGTCCGTACCTAAGAGGAGGGATGGGGCTCCACATACAGATGGAGGGATCAGAGAATGGCAGTCGATAGGCCCATGAGACAGAAGAGGTGAGGACTCAACTCAGAAGCCCAGAAGCAGGAGAAGAGAGCACATTAAAGGGTGCGAGAGAGAAACAGGAGAGAGCGCCGATGGCTAATTCCAGGAGCGTATATGATCTGTGACCCTTCCCTGAGTGAGGTGTTGGAAGTCATCCATGAGTAGGAAGAGAAGCTAAGACGAAAGTCAGATGCAACGATGGGGCACACTGGTCCTGGGAGCAAAGATGGAGGGAGGCTATGTCATTCCTTAGGAAAACTAAGATACAAGGGTCTGGATGAAAGACAAAGGACTCAATGCAAGATTATCAAGACAGGCACAGTGCTCCCAACTGGGCTTCATATAAAAGGCCTGGGTACATTTACAATTCAAGAAAAACAAGCAAAATGCTGCAAATGTGAAAACACAGATCCCAGAGAGAATCAGGGAGGGGCCAGAAAACAGGAGCAAAGACCTCTCTGTTTACAGCTGTATGTGAAGTCTTTACGGAAAAAAACAATGGGATGATTGTTTATCAAAAGCTAAAAGTTATATTTTCAAGAAAGGAAAATTAAGAATGCTCTTCTCATTAAACTTTAGAGTGTTTTCTGAAGCAAAACTGAATTTCATGACTCAAAAAAGGAAACGAAAGTTGATTGCTTAAGAGATCCATGCGATTGTTGTAGAGAGGCTCCTGTAAAGGCCTTACAGAAAAGTGCCTGGGCAGGCTGTGCCATCTCTCTGAGTTGCCATTAGATAGGGTAAAGTTTTGATTTATTTTCTTAAGCGTACAGCATCATGCCATAGCTCTTGTCCCTGGGTCTTGTGGTGAGTGGTGTGAGGTGGCAGCATAAATACGGTGTTTGCTTATTGCGTTGAGGATGGCTTCCACCATCTGACAGGATTCTGGTCCTATGTCCTTTGTCTTTTTTAAGGTCCCCAGTGTCAGCATAGCCACAGAGGACACTGCTGAGACAGCCAAAGAAGCGATGGGAAGAGCGAACAGGAAACGAGGAGGACAGTCTCTGCCAAGTGGAAAGGTTGACAGCTATCTACCCTGCTCCCAGTTCCAAGCCCGGGTGGGCTTCTTAAATGGACATGGAATGATAGCTGTTAGACTTCTGTTTTTTCATTCAAATTTGGAAATAAAAAATGTCATTGTTACAGAAATTTATAGTAGAAGGTTAAATGTGGGACTAAAGTGTATGTGTGTTTGTGTGTATGGACTGTCTCTGTCTCTCTCTGTCTCTGTCTCTCTGTCTCTGTCTCTCTCTCTCTCTCCCTCTGTCTCTGTCTCTCTCTTTCTCTCTGTCTCTGTCTTTGTCTCTGTCTTTCTCTTTCTTGGTTCCCCCTCCCCGTGTGTGTGTGTGTGTGTGTGTGTGTGTGTGTGTGTGTGTGTGTACCTACACACTCATGGTATGGTAAAACAGTGCCCACAGAATTCATTGTTTTATTTTACTTTTGGGTCAGGCTTGAACAAACAAAGCACATGGCCCACAGACTCCCTTCTGAAGTTCTATTATCAAGCAAGAAGAGAAGACAAAAACATCAAATATAGTATGACTTTTAAAACTGCATCTGAAATCATGCATAAGCCCCAAGATTTAGTAGACTTTTTTTTATTTTAAAGCTAACTCTAACAGGGAAACAGTCATTAGTAGCTAGGTGAGGGCATGAAGTGAAGTAGGTTTTACTCTAGTTGTGCAGTCAGTCCTTTATGCTGGCTTTTCATGATCATCTTTTTTTTTTCTTTCTACTGTCTCACTGTGTAGCCCTTGTTTGTCTAGAACTCGATACGTAGAACAGGTTGGCCTCAAAGTCATGTAGGTCAGCCTGCCTCCCTGCCCAGGGTACTGTGAATAAAGCCATGCACCACCACAGCTAGCCTAGGCTTTTCTATCTTTAAGTGGCTCTTGGAAAGTATGAGAGTAAATGACCTAGGTGCTACGCTAGCCTCTCCGGCTCCTTGCTTACTCCCCTGTCAGCTCACTGTCTGCAATGCTTCTTCTGAAGAACAATATATGCCATCACATCTCCACATTTTCTTTTAAGGTTTATTTTTAAAAATCCTGCAACTCAGTAAACTTCCAAAGTGGGTGCACTAAAAACTCAGGCTTTTCTTCTCTCTAGCAAGTCATTGTTTTGATTTGGAAATCAGATAGCTTGCTGCCTTCCTAGAACGGACAGCTGGAGATAGGTCTCATCCCTAGGATTAGGGAGGAGGATTTCTGATCAAAGGGCTAGGATTTTTATAGATCTCAGTCAAGAGCAAGTGATCAAACAACTCCACTCTTTGAGACAAAACTGTGTGTTGATGGGCAGTGCAAGTGGATGCTAATTGCCAACCTGAAGCCTTTGATCTCGGTGTCCTCACGAATGACAACCGGCAAATGGCTTCATCTCATGCTCTGCGATCCATGGACTAAGATCACTTCCTGGACAAAGCTAGAATAACTGGTGGCCTCCTAGGGGGTCCACCCTGGCTTTAAGGAACAACACGTGGATGTCACATTGACGTCAAGAAGACAGCAAACAAAACTTAAGCTTGAAATTTCAATTCTGTAAGAGTCAGCCATGTGCTACATGGTTTTAAAGACAATAAAGAAAGCATTTAACTCCCCCTTATCCCCCAAATCAAACAAAAGGACACTCAGAGAAGCGTCGAGCAAATCGGATGTGCTTTTATAGAAAATTCAGAGTCCAATTTTCTTTCATATAAAAGGTTTTCTTCTCCACAAAAACCAGGCTCCTTAGAAACTATAAACACAATTGGTATAAATGAAAACATTCTGGCCCTCTAAAACATGGTGATTGAAAAGTTGTATATTATAATCTGTGAATCTGGTGTGATGTGGTCTTGGTGCTATTTCCAAGGGAAGAAGAAATAAAGTTTCACATCTCCCACCAAACACAGTGGTCCTTTGTGTACGATGGTAAGGACTCCTGGAGGGTGGACCTAGCAGTTTGGATCCCAAAAGGTAAGTGATTCTTACCATTCTATGCTATCCTCTTCCTTCCCCATTCAGTCCCGTAGTCCTCACAGTTAAGAAAAGAGAAATCTCTCCCTCTTGTTTCTTTGAAATATGAGTAGGGCAAGCACAGTCACAATGGAGACACAGTGGTGATGTTCTACAATGGCAGTCCTGCTGACGATACCCATTTCTGCTTGGTGGGCACGGGTCATGTGACACGTCCTCAAACACAGGTGCACTGACCCTGGGCCTCTCTACCCCATTCTTTCTTTTCTCCCTGAAGCACCTGCCTCCCACACCTGCTGCTGCTGTCTCTTTATAACAACCGCTCTGCGAGTTATGCATTTAAGACTGTGAAATGGAACTGAAGCGCTTTAATAAAAAGGAAAGAATATTCTATCTACTATTTTTCTAGTTTTTATGCCTACCCAAATTCAGCACCTGTTTTTAACACATTGATGCAAGCTTGATAAAAACATTATGAAAGTTTGTTTTTCTGATAAGGCCTAACTCCAAGTCCATTGTGCACCTTCGTGTGGAAGCTGTGTGACTGATGGACTTGCAATCGCACCTCTATTACGGGCTTAAAGGAGTCGTACTTTTCTTTGATTTTCACATACTTGGCACTCAGCCATGGAAGTTGAGAATAATCTCTGCTCCTGTTTCTCCTGAGGGTCAGTCCGTCTTCTCCCCCTAAGCCTTCTCCTGACTACGAAACCTAGGCATCCTGCTCAGCTCTACGGTTCTCCGTCACTTTCCTTGGTTTGCCAGTGATTTCTTTATTCCTCGTCTACAATGCTTAGCAGCTCACAATGTCCTTGTTGCACATAAGTCACAGTCAATCCTAAAGGTTGGGCTGTCTAGACTCCCTGTTCATCTTTATGAACGTACACTTCTAGGTGAGTATTGGTGAGCTCTTCCAGGGCACTAGGTGTGCAAAGTCAAAAAGATCTGAAGCCACAGATAGCTTGTTTATCCACAGGGCATGTGAAAATCAGTTAAGAAATTAAAGCTTCAGAGCCTAGAGGACACTTGGCTAAATCCAAATCATGTCCATTATCACAAAGGTAGACAATATTAGCAACAGGCAGTGAGTGAGTAAATGCATGGTAGCTTCTACTGAAAGGTAAAGTAGGCACCTTTAGGAAAGATTGCTGGCAAATGGCCTCAAGTATTCTGTGAATCCATGGCTCTTGGGAAAGGGGATTTGATGTTTAGGAATTGTGTACTTGAGTAGCAAAGATCATTGCGGGCCGGTGCAGGACAGAATGCATCACACTGTCAGGTCGTTAAGCTCTAATGAGTTTACAAATGCAAAGCCAGGTTAGAAAAGCACAGAGTTTGCTTCCTGCAGGCACCTTGATAGCTAGGGATGCTAGATTCAGTCAAGCAGAGAGCAGCAGCAGCAGATTGGTGTTATACGCAGCCTGTTCTTGCTAAGAGTGGGAAGTGGACTGAAGAAAGGGTTGGGGGCACCTGAGAGGGTCAGCAAGGGACTGCTAGGAACCTGTGAACACGGCTTGTCAGAGGTGACCACACACCAATTTCACAAGCACATACTTAATTCATCACTTCGAGTATACTTTTTTCAAGAGTGGCTTTGTGAGGCATATAATGTCTCTATTTCCTCAAGTCAGGTTCAAAATTTCAGTAAATGGGCTGAGGATAATACTAGAAATTCTCTTGATGTAGCAATATATAATTATTTCAGGAAAAGAAATTAACGAGCTAAAGAACCTGAGGGAGAGAGCTTTGACAAACGGATGTTTGCGAGTAGTAACAAACATATTTGCATTCTGTGAAGCCATGAGCAAGTTTAACTTTCCCCGTTGTTTCTGTTTGTTGGAACAGAGTGAGCCTTTTTTCAGAAACACAATGTGAAACTGTGCTGTAGAGTATCTGAAAGGATGGATTGTGAAGCGACTTGGGGGCGAGGCGTGGAGCAACAAGTTCTTTATGCAAAAACCAGCCCTGAGCTGCTGCTGGGGGCGGGGTTAGGAATACTTGCTGCTGGGGGCGGGGTTTGGAATACTTGCTGCTGGGGGCGGGGTTTGGAATACTGTGCTGCTGGGGGTGCCTGGGGAGGAATACCGAGTGGCAGCATATTTACTCTAGCGTATTTGCAAACATGTTTCAAGGGAACTGAGGCCTCACGGCAGAGCTTAGCTCTAGTCAGGGCCAGCTGTTCCTGTGGTGTTTCACCTGCACTTAACTTGCCAGAGGACAAAACTGTTTAATGAGGGAAAGCTTCAGTGTTATCCTGTTTGACCACATGCAGTTCATCTTATCTTCTTGCTTGGCATTGATTGGAACCTCTTGCGTTGACTGTGTCTTTTGTCCTCTTAATGACATTAATTGGGGTATGCTTTTGGTACAAATAATTTAACACAATTCCATGTTGACATCAAAACACCGAAAGATACTCTGCTCTAAATACACATTCTCAGAACTTCGTCTCTGCAAAGACGAAGACCCACAGCAAGGGTCAATGATTCCTGATGTCTCTACGATTCCTCCATTCACAAAGTCAATCTTTACATTTTTCCTTTTCAATCATGCTCCAGGAATCCAATTCCAGATCCCTCTGAGAGGCTGCCACAAAATTCAAGAGACACATTATGGAAGATGGGTGCAAAGGAGGATAGAAGCCAGGGGAACGGGGACGTCTGCAGTAAAACTGTATTTGCTAGACCTGATGGCACAGTTGCATAATGAAGTCACAGTGGCTCTGCCTGCATCGACAAGACACAAACAAGAACAAGCCAGGCAGATAACTGCATGGATGGGGGAGGGGCTTAGGAAGCCCCGCCCCTACTGTCGGCCTAAAGCTAGTGTCAATTGCTGGAGGAGGGATTTGGGCCTTGACAGGGTAGTTACTTGTGAGAATGGTCTTACAGCTGTGCACATACAGTCAGCACTAGATGGACTCTATTAAATTGGTGGTTTCCGTAGGGAGAGGACAACAAATTGGTGTGTGTGTGTAAGAATAGAGGAGGTAGTAGAAGGGAAGAAATGGGATATATTGGGATTAGATCCAAATGTATTGCATGCATGTATAAATATTAAATAAGATATTTTTTTAAATTCTAGAGAGACTGTGAGAAACACTTGAACAGAACAGAGCAGAGGACTTGAGGCTGAGACTCACCAGAGAATACGTTGAGTGCTTCCTCCTGAGTGAGTGACTTAATGATTAAGTACTGAGAGACAGAATGACTGCCCCATGGTCAGTGTGGATGCCAATTTGGAGGCAGATACTGGTTTTCATGGTGGCTGCAAACTCCTGCCAGCTGTAACGTGGTCCTGGGTGGGTGATTGAGGGGCCTTCATTAAGGAAGGCTTTAATAGGAATCACATGGCCACACCATGTAACACCTTCTGATGGGAAACAGGAATAACCTGCAGTGTGTGCCTCTGCCACCCTAGGGGTTCCTCTGTTTTCATGGGTTTTGAAAGTTTGTTTTGTTTTGAACTAGGGTCTTCTCTACACACCACAGACTGGGCAGCAACTTATGATCCTTCTCCTTCTGGCCCCGAAGTGCTAGGACTCTTGGTGTATCCCACGATGCCTGGTTTACGTAGATGCTTAATAAATGTTTTCAATACAAAACGAATTGCTACACCACAAAAGGACAGTATTACCCATCACTCTAACTTCTCATAACATTTCTTCTTTTTTTTTAATTACAACGTATCCATCGTTTGTGTGTGAGCATGTGTGTGCAGGCATGCTTGCACTAATGTGTACGGCTCAGAAGACAGCTTGTGAGCATCCGTTCTCCCTTACACTGTAGATTCCAGAGTTGCCAGGTTTGCAAGGCAACTTTTACTGCTGAGCGTCTTACCAGTTATGCCTCCTGTTTCTTAATACCATTACAGAAAAGTTGTATAGAAATGCTTTCTAATTATGAAGTTTACATATAGGTAAGGTGTGCTATGTATGTATATGTATTATATATGTATATATGCATATATGTATGTGAAGATAATATCTACATACCTATTTATTCTATAACATAAATGATATTATACTACAAAAACTGTGGTTCATGTCAGAAGTTCTTCCTGTTTGTGTCAGAAGTGCTTCCTGTTGTCTCAGGTATTTTAACACTTGACCTGCAGTTGATGGCACTGTTTGGGGAGGTTTAAATGTTACCGTTTTGATGCCTACTACCTACTCCCCTGCCCTTCCTGCCGTTATGAACTTTGACCCTCTGGGACCATACGTCAGGATAAACTTTCCTTCTACATGTTGCCTGGGTCATGGTTTTATCACAGAAACAGAAAAGTGCTTGCGTCTACAAACACTAATCTCCCAGTACTCAGCAACAAGCTGTGAACAGCTTATTAATACTCACCCATCCCCACTGTGCCTGTCTAAATTCACCCGGTATCCCTGGCTGCTGTGGAGAAGATTTAAGGAACTCAACCTTCAGAATAAGAGCCCGGCGAACACTGGAGATGGTAACGCACCCGAGGACTCTCTTCAGAGCCCTGGTGCTCCATGAGAAAGTCTCCGGAGGTCTGTTGGGTAAGAAGCACTTTCACAAGCAGCCCTAAGAGAGCATTTGTTTCCCACTGTGCTGACATTTGCACGGGCACTGGCCTGTAACAGTGTTGTACTGATCTGCTGGCACCTTGATACTAACCAAAGGACTTGAAGAATGTGCAAGTATGTTTGAGCCATATTTGAAGTGATGGCTGACATGTGAACTATGGCGATTTAGACCTGGGGATCTGACCTTTTCCCGTGAAATCATGTGAAGAGCCATTTATTTCCAAGCCAAGGTTTGAGATTTTGATAATACCCAGATTTTTGGAAAATGTGTATTTTCTATTTTTGTGCTCTCACCCTTGCAAATGTGGAAGAGGTCTTGCATGAGCCCAATGGCAATCTTAATGAGTGTGTTTTGATGTTGTATAATGAAGTAGAACAACGTAGATGATATGAACCAACGAACTAATAGTCCCAAGTGACCAATACCCTGCATGGCTTCAAATTAACAAGTAAGTTAAGAGCCATTCCAAATGCAAGGCAGCAAAAGATTTTTTAAACCACGGACGTGGCTCACTGGTACAGCTTCAGACATCACTGTCTGACTTAATATTAAGTAATATTTGTCATATTTTATGGAGGCAGCAGAGAACATACATAATTATTGTGAAAGCCATCGAAACACATACCTCTCTCAACAGTACACTGTGTAAAGATGAATTTCCTTTCTTTTTCTTTTAAAGATTTACTTATTTTATGAGTACACTGCAGCTGTCTTCATTAGAAGAAGGCCTCAGATCCTATTACAGATGGTTATGAGCTACCATGTGGTTGCTGGGAATTGAACTCAGGACCTCTGGAAGAGCAGTCGGTGCTCTTAACTGCTGAGCCATCTCTCTAGCCTATGAATTTTCTTATTTCAAAGAAGAAAGGCATACAGTAAGAGTTGAGATGCAGAACCACACAGGAGCATCCATCTCCCTCTGAAGCTCTGTTTTTAAAGGCATTTGCAACAGCATAACAAGGCTGTGACTCTTGCTGAAATTTCTTTGCCAGTGGAGTGTTTTATTCCCCCTCAAAACAATAAATGCATTATTATTACTGTTTTTTAGCAAGTTTTAATAAATAATTAAATTCTATTCTGTTTTTTTCCTAATATAGTAAATGACAATGTTTGTAATTTATATACACAAGCTGTTGGGGGTGGGGTCTATAGTTGACTCTGAGTCTACAGAGCACCAAGGCAAATGTTTGAAGTCACCAACATGATAGGAAGAGGCAGCCTTTCCCTGAGGTCTGATAGAGAAAGCATCTAGCAAGAGCCAGCCTTTCTTCCTCCCTCCCTCCCTCCTCTTCCTCTCTCCCTCCCCCTTCTCTCTTTCCATCCTTCTATTTCTCCTTCCCTCCCTCCCTCTCTTCCTCTATATCTCTTTTCCTTCCTTTCTTCCTTCCTTCCTTCCTTCCTTCCTTCCTTCCTTCCTTCCTTCCTTCCTTCCTTCCCCCTCCTCTTTCTTTTCATTAGAAGCTTTGAAAATTTACTTGCTGGCCTAGAAGGCAAATCCTATGTATTTAGTCCACAGCCTGTTAATCAGTTTACAGGAGAGGAGAACCGAGAAAGGGACTGGAGCCTGACTGGCAGGCCCATGTGTGATGACAGGGACAAACCTTGGTTAGCTTTACTCAAACTTCTGTAAACATGCATCTAAGTGTCAACGTGCTTTCTTTCTTTCCCCACTTTCCAATAATGCTAAACAAAGTCATTTTATCTCATTTGGATTCTGTTGGAAAGTTTCACGATAAGCCCTGTAAAAAATTATCCAATTAATTTTCTAGTAACTGTGCAGTGCTATGTAGCATGTGCCTGAATTATAGTGCCGCAGAGTTCATAAACATTGCATTTGGTCTTGAGCCTGTGCTGCAGCAAGGCAATCACATGATGGAAGATACTGGCCCCTTCATTTCTAGCTGAGGAAAAGGATTTTAAGAGAAGAAAGCAATTTGTCCATCTGGAAAGTGGTAGGACACAGAATCAATTTCAGGTCTGTTGATTTTTCTGTTCCTAACTGCTTTGTCCTCTTTGGGTGAAAAAAAAAAAAAGCCAGGCCTTCTGTTTATCAACAATGTCAACAATGAAACCCAGGGCTGGCTGGGTTCTGAGGTCCTTTTAGTGTTGAAAATAGTTCCAGATCCTCCCAAGTCACTTCCTTTGTCCTGTAAGTGCAGTGGGAAATGAGGTACTGCAAACCATAGTAGAAGACTCTTGTTATCATCGTTCTTCCTCAGCATGCCAATGTAGCCCCTGCACAGCCCAGGCAGCTTTGGTCTCCACGAACTCCTAGGTCAAATGTGCTGTCAATAAGACAGAAATAGATGAATGGCATCCCGAGATGCTTCAGAAGAACCACAGGGTGGGGCACGGCAGAAATGCAAGTTTTCCAGGCTACAAGCCAAAGGATTCTATATATACTGTTGACCTCAACCCTGCAGCCACTTCTGGAGGTGACCAGGTAGGTCAAACACTCCACTCTTCTGCTTGCTGATACTGGCACGGGAGAGATTTGAGTAGCTGTGGATGATCCTACATTTAATGGCTGCTGCCCACACATGAGCCATCCTTTTAGAAAGCATAGGGAATCTAACCAAGGATGCCCGGTCTTCTCTCCATGTTCTCCTAGTGTCAGAGCCCCTGGTCCAGAGAACTGTTCTCCTGGAGCTGTTCTCTGCCCACTCATGTACAGAGATGGCACTTGGATGATTCAGCTGGACTTCACCAGTACCTGTCTTAGGCTTTCTGCCTTACCACAAACCCACCTAGCTGCATCTACCTGTGGCTGGTCCAGGGAAGGGAAGAGGAATCAGTTTTAGGTTAAAGAAGAAAGAAGGAAGGAAGGAAGAAAGGAAGCAAACAAGCCTGCAGTGTGAAAGTGGGAATCCAGGCTTTGTTGGACCCACCCATGACTCTTCAATAATGGGAGTTTGGCAAGTATCTTGGGAATATCTGGTGGAGTGGAGGGAGAAGATGGACATGCTGTAGCCATCAAGGTAGGTCTAATTCTGGGGGATACAATGGCTGAGCAGAAGTAATCATAGAATTGAATGCTCTCTTTGCACACTGGCCCCAGCATTAATAGATAGTGTCTTGGTTTCATGTCCTGTTGCTGCGATAAAATACCCTGACAATGGCTGGAAAGATTTCTCAGTGGTTAGAGCACAGGCTCCTTTTCAAGAGGACCCAGGTTTGATTCCTAGAACCCACAAGTCAATTCACATCGTCTATAACTCTAGGCCCATGGGATTCAATACCAGCTTCTGGACTCTGGGGACCACACAAAACTACATATTTATGTATATATATGTATGCAAAAACTTTAAGAGAAATACCCTATCAAAAGCAACTTAATGGAGAAAGTTTTGTTTGCTGCACAGTTCTGTGTTGCAGACCATTGCTATGTGGAAGCCAAGGCAGCAGTGAATTGAAGAGGCACAGTCAGAGCAGGGAGTGATGAGCTAATGAGCTCTCAGCTAGCTTGCTGCAGAACTGCCTGCCTAAGGGATGGTGCCACCCACAATGACTGGGTCTTCTCACCTCAGTTGATGTAACCAAGATTAACCTGACCTAGATAACTCATCACTGAGACTCGCTTCCTGGGTATTGTAGACTGGGTCAAGCTGACAGTTAAAAACCTCACCACAGATAGTGGAGATAGTAGGCACCACCCAGAGGGACACTCTCAAGAGTGCTTTCCATACAATTATATACAACTTTATACAAAGATGATGAAATGCAAATGACTGTCCTAGCAAATGTCCCTTGGGAAGGATGGTCTGCTATGTGCTACCTTGGAGACTGTATATTTTATCACATTTAATTTTTGTGATACTATTAGTTTATTTGCAATTTCCCTGGCTTTCAAAGGAGGAAATAAAACGTTCTAAAGAAATGTAGTAATTTTTCTGGGATAATATCCAAGGTCACGTGGCCTCTTTGTGGCAGAGGAGAGGGCACCAAGATCTAAGGCTTCCTAATTTTGAAAATGAGATACATTTCAGCTTACTGTCACCTCCAGCATGATTCCATCACGCAAAAGTTAGAGCTGCACAATAAAGAACTGATTGCGTGCAAATTTTTAAAAAAAGAAAAGAAAAAGAAAAGGAAGGAAGAAGAAAGTGAAAAAAGACACTTTTAGACATCTCTGAGAATAAATACATGACTTGGAAACACTGGAGCAGGTAAGAGGTCTATTTCTAGGATCAGGCTGCTTGGTTCAAAGCCAGCTCTACCTTGTACTGGCTTCATGGCTTTGCCTGAATGATTTGCCCTTCAGGTCCAGGTTCCTTCATTTGGGAACAATAACAGACTTTGTCATTTTGAGTTGCTGAAGTATTCAGAATAGGTCCTCTTTATGTTTGGGTATGCATGTGGAAATGAGCCATAGGTGTCATTTTGCAGGCGCTATCTACTTTTTCTTTTTTGGAGACAAGGTTTCATATTGGTCTGGAACTCGCCAATTAGGCTGGACTGGGTGACCAGCAACCCCTCAGGATCCTCTGTCTCTGCCTCCAAGTGGGTTCCAAGGACTAAACTCAGGCCCTCATGTGCTAAGCCACCTCCCCAGCCCAGAGCACTTCTTGATATGTTTACCTACATTCTGTAAATATTTCCTGCTACCTCTTCCTCCCTTTCCGCCTGCCCTTCCCTGCTTTTACCTTTGTCTGCTGACGTTTCCTTCTTAACAGGTTGCATTCACAGTGTATAACCACCAAACGATTTCCTAGCAAGATGGTAAGACTCATGAAAGATGGCTTAGAAACTCAATCTTGAAGTTAAAAGACTATTTTTTTTTAAACTGGGATTTAAAAATAGAACCTGGTGAGAAGCAGCCTTGCTGTGTCAACTCAGAGAGCTGTCCTGAGGGAACCCAGCAGAATTTTATTTTAAAACGCCCCTGGATGGCTCAGCTGCCGTCCATGGACACATCAGAATTTCCATTGATGCCTTGCTTTCTTGTGAGTCTGAACCAAATAGCATGAAGCCTTCCAGCCCCACCAAACTCCCACCTCCAACCTCACAAAAGAGCTGCCTGAACCAGACTCAGATGTTGCGGTCAAGGAACTGCAGAGGATGCCCCTGCAGGGAGCTCCCTGGCTCCCTGGCTTAAAGTTCACCTCTTTGTTAAGTCTTCTAACACAAACTGTATTTTTAAAGCAGTGTGTTTCAGGGATGGCTCAAAATATCAAGGACACAGAGAAAGCTACAGACAGCAGCTTTGGAGCATATCGAGAGGAGAACTTTGGTCTGTGTCACCGTCTGGGTTCTTAGCCTTGTTTTTAATCTTTGTTTGGTCCAGATCCTCTCATCTAGACTCTTTAAAGTGCAGTGTTCCTATTTGCAAGGGTTTGGGCTAGCTGAGTTTTAACATAGCCAGTGCTTTGATTTTTTTTTTTTTAATTCTCAGAAAGTCAATTAGCTAGTAATTTTGTAGTGGTTAAGAAAAAAAAATATCATGGTCAATTAAAGCAAACAGCTAAATGTTACAAAAAATATTCAACAAGCCAGGTGTGAAGACTCATGACTGTAATCCCTGCGCTTGGGAGGAGGAAGCCAGAGGATCATGAATTTGAGGCCATTTTATTTTTCAAAAAGGAAAAGCAATACACAATATCATGCATTCAAATGTTTTTTAAGTTGATGTGAACACTGTTCTTTGGAACTGTTAAAATTAGAATTTCCTAATAGTTGCACTTATTAGAGAGTTGTTAAACCCAAGGCTCTATTCATACATAGCAAAGATAAACAGTTTATGGTGGATGTATAATGTGCCACAAGAAAGAATGTGCTCAGCGGTCACTAGGTGACTATGTCACCAGCTACTTCAGGTAACAAATGAGATAGCAAGGTGTAGGGGCACCATCACCAGTGAGGAGCCCGACAGAAGCTGTCTGTGGAAAGCACAGAATGGCCAGTGTTGGTAAATGGGTGGTTAGACAGATATAAAATTGGATATAATCCTGTGCTAGTTTGGAAGATATTATGCTAAAAAAAACAGTAAAATTCCATTATCAAAGCAAACTTTCAAAATTCTGCATGTGTGTGTGCGCACCTGCATGTTTGCAAATGTGCGTGCATTCATGAGCACATGTACATATTTTCAGATGATGGAGGATATACTAAGGGTGTTTTCTCTAGCATTGCTACTGAATTAACTAAATGTAGGAAAAGTTCCTTATATAAAGCCTTAAGGAAACCAGCATAGTTCCATGGTAGGGAGAATTTTGAGGCTCTGACAATATCTATCTATCTATCTATCTATCTATCTATCTATCTATCTATCTATCTATCTATCTATCTATCTATCTATCTATCTCTATATATACCTCTTCCCTTAACCTAGCTTTTTCTCCCTCTCCTTCCCTTAACCTAGCTTTTTCTCCCTCTTCCTCTCCCTCCCCACCTCTTTGTCTTCTTTCTTGTTGGTTGAACCTAGGAGTCTTGACATTTGTGGCAAGTCTTCTACTACTGAGCTCAAATCTTTGATCAAAGTCATGGGAAAAAAACCTGTGCCTGACTGTATCAACGTTTGCAGTCAGGGACCATAGCTCCCACTAGTCTTATTTGTCTAACCAGTAGCCCTAGAACATAGACTCGTGGGAGAAGTATTTAAAGTTAATCATCTGACTTATAAGGGCCAATACTCTCATGCCAGCTTAAGTAACTCTGCTGAATTAATGAAACCAAGTGAATAAGTCCAAACCAATCTACTCCTGTAGCCTCTAATTTATAAGAGATGAAACAATCAAGCACAGAGCAAGGTTAAATTACTTGCTCAAAGTTACTAAAATTGATAATGTATGTTTTTAGAATGCATCTCATAGTGTTGTCCTTTGTGTTTACATGTCCTTTGTGTGTTACGGTCTGGTCCTCATTTCCAGCTCTTCCTTGTCATCTATTGACTTCTGTGTTCATAATCAAGCACTCAGAAGTTCCAGATAGGAATCAGGCCAGGACTTTGTCTGACACTAGTGTGGAAAAGCAATCTGCAAATTTCCCATTCCTCTACTTCCAAGAGAGTGTCCATAGTCATTTCAGAATTATTACTGGAGATCTAGGTATTTATTACAAAATAATATAAAATATTTATAATAAAGTATAATCCAGGAAATTTTAAAATCTGTTCGTCAGTAGGTGTTTCTGTGCTTGGTAAAGTGACCATATTAGCCTATGTAAATGTCCAATTTCCATACTGTTAAGACTCCTATGTTAGAATATAAAATATCCTAGGTATATTGTGTTTGACTAGCATGTGAGTGTTTGCAAAGTTCCTCTGTTGGTCTGCTTAATGCTCACTGAACACTTAAACTCATGTTACTCTCCTGATAACTTCAGGAGCTCATGAAAATAAAGGTTTCTGAGTATTGTCCATAGGGGCAGGCATACTTAATGTATTTTACATGTATTTATCCATGTTTTTGTTATAACCATAGGAGAACTTTGTCACAGTACAGATGAAGAAACGGACGGGAAGTGAGGTAGCTTCTCAGGAAGAGTCTCAGTGTGCATTCACACTCCGTTCACACCTGCAGAGACTTCCACACAATTGGTTAGGGAAGGGTTTGAGCATGAAAACATCCCAGCTAGGTGTGATGGCCCACGCTTTTAGTCCCAGCACTCAGGAGGCAGAGGTGGGCAGATCTCTCTGAGTTCTAAGCAAGCTAGGGCTATGTACATAGTGAGATCCTGACTAAAATAACAAATCAGCCCTAACTGAGCTGGGGTTTAAAATAGGCCAATTTTACTTCTGGCTAATGAAAACAATGGTTAAATTCAGAGAAATATTCAGGAAAATCAGGAACCTCTGTATCAGGGGAATGGCTGATTTATACAGGGCAGCCATACTGTGTTTGGTAAAAGTGAAGACTTCCTTGTGCCTGGGTCCCTTAAACACTGCTCCTTACATACTAGCATCCCAATCATAAAGCAGTAGATGATATGACATTCATAAATCTGTGATGGACACATTCCTCTGTACTGTGGGGATAGGACAAGTGCACCATCTACTCAGATTAGCATCTTGAAGGCAAATCATCCAGGAGGGTCAGAGTGTAGGAGGAGCAATAAATGGCTCCTGGATTAATGGATAATGGAGGAACATTAATACAATTTGGAAGAAAGGGATCCTGATTAGGAGGTTAGGTCCACACATGTATTCTGAGTATTGTAACCTTTTGTGTTGGGGACACAGTCCCTGTTAAATAAGAAGACATGAAAATGGGTGTCAGCAGAGGGTAGTGAGTTTTCTGGTGGATCCACTCGAAGTGTCACGGTGATTTCCCCAGCTTGAGGCACAAGGACTGGGAGTCAGTGTACATTAAGAAAGGCTTCCTGGAAAAGCAATGTTTGAACAGAACCTTCAAGGCTGATTTCAGTCAAGCAAATGGGACATAAAGTTGGTGACATTCAGATGGAGGGATCACAGAAGCAAAGATATAGGGGCTTAGAGTTGCACAGTGAGTACAAAAAAGGACTATGCTTGAGTGGATGCTGATGCTGGGCTGTCTGTTAGGAATCTGCCACAGAGAGGTTGACATAATCATAGAAAACCCAATGGGGGTAAATATATAGAAAGGGACAGAGACTCAGGATTCATCTTCATGTGCAACCAGCCTTTCTTGGATTAAGATGGTCTATTTCTTATTTGAAAACCCATGGTCAACGTTTAAGCGCTTGTCCTCATGTGCCTTGAAGCTGTGGTCTTACATTAGGATGTGTTAGTTTTTTCATAACTATGACAGAATGTCTAACATGAACAACATGAAAAGTAGAATGATTAATTTAGTTCATAACTTTTCAATCTTGGTGAGGAGGAAGTGTGGAGCAGCTCACATTACAGGAGACAGGACACTGGGAAGATACTGGGGACCAAATGAACTCTTCAAAAGGCACCCAGTGACTTATTTGCTTCAGCTGGGCGCCACCTCTAGAAGTTCCCCAACCTCCAGAGAGTGCTGGCAACTGGGAAGCAATGTTGAACATATGAGCCTATAGGGATCATTTCTTATTCAAAGCAGAGCCTAGGGCTACAGGTCCACTTCCTTATTTACCCATAGTGACACATACCTGGATTCCATGTCATGGTAGCATGTCTGACTAGGGCTGTGTACCAGATGCCAGCTTAGTTAATCCACCAAAGGCTAAACAATATTTTAAAATTCTTTCCCTTGGACCAAGTAGATTAAATTTCCAGCCACATTAAAGCAACAGAGCCCTGACACCCAAGCTTAGGGTCCATATCAGGTGGATGTGACTTCTAATTCAGTCATGGTTTCAGAGCCCAGTAGAATCACAAACACCATTGATTCAGAATCATGGAACAAAAGGGTGTATATCCCTTATATCCCAAGCATATATCTTTAGATCTAGCATTACTAACTATATGATTTTTATCTCTCCTTAACTTGGATTAACAGTTTTAGATCACAGAAATAAGTTGCCAGGAATGGTGGCTCTTCTAACTTTGGCACAATTATCTCATGAATATTATTTATAAAAAGGAATAGTCCTCCAAGAGAATGAAATCTAAAAACTCAACCCTAGTTCTTCACACAGTACTTTTCTGTATACTTCCACTGAAATGATGGAAGACTGATTTGCATGCTAATTAAGTCACCCTGCAGCTAAGAATATGTTGTCAGATCCCATAACAGCATGTTTTGATTTTAGTCCTTTCTGACCATCTCCTTGCCATATATTTCCCAGGGTAGTACTTATTAAACTAATTTAGTATTAAATATTGCATACAGTGAGCTTTATAAAAGTTGCCTGTAGTTACAGTTCTCAGAACTTCAGTGCTGAACATGTGCTTATTCGTGCTGGCTGAGCTCTGCCAAGTCAACACTACATGACTTTGTAGTGCTTATGGAGTGTTTGAACCTGGGTTCCTTTCTATACAAGGCAAAGGGCTCAGAGGAGGTTACTTCTCGTGCTTCCCAGCACTGGAATGGTGCTGCCATCCATCACTTCAATAGAGAAAGCATCTTGGGCATCTTTCTTTTCTATTTCCAATGTTTTCAAACAGCACTACCTTTTCTTACTCAACTAATTCTTGCTTCTCATCACGGTCTGTCATTCTGCTATTTTTACTGATGATTGCTAGTCTATTCATTTATTGAGTAGTTACCTGGGCAAGAAATACTGCTCAACATTTTCTTACATTTATCCATTAAAATTTCATAATAAGTACTCTTTCGCTTCTATTTTATTGATGAGGAAACTAAGTTATGAGCATACTTTGCTAGTTAGTCTTGGAGAGAAATTCAAACCCATCTTTCTAGTAATTACAATGCCCCCATACTAACAATCAAAAAATATCATCAAAGTATTAAGGACTAGCAGTCCAAGTTCCATATCCCACCTCCCAGTAGTTCATAACCCTTGAAAACCAGGAGTCTGTCTCAGACTTAGGGGACTACCTGTTCTCCTGAGTGCTGTATATGTTCCCGAGTGTGTCTCCAAATACTATACTCTTCTCAGAGTTCTCCTTCACCCCGACAACTTCCACCATGCTCTCTGGTCACTTATACTCTGTTAGTAGTAACAGACTCCTCATCTTCAACCACATGCAGAGCTCTAATGTCTCTTAATTTGGTATTCTGTAACCCCAGACAGGTAAACATTGGGGTCACCCATCTGCTATTCACTGGTATACTTACTAAATACTCTTAAGTATGGCCGTCTCCAGATCATTACGTTTCTGATGCACGAATTCACAGGTATCTACTGTAAACTTCCTCAGTTTGATAATACCTTGGTCCTAACATCCCTGGGCAATTGAGATCATCCCGCAACTATTGAACCCCTTGACCAATAGGCTGTTTGATAGGAAAACCATGAGGGCTCTGCTTCCTCTTACCTGGCTCTACTTACCCCTGGGTCATCTCCCCGTCACTCTCTCTCCTCTCCTACATAGGAGAAAGATTGGCAGAGTGAGGCTCTGCACGGGGTCTGGAACTCCTCATCTTCAGTGACTTTAGGACTCCTCAGCTCTGTGCCCTTCATCTTCTGGTGTCTGAGCTCACTCTGTGTATCTGTCTTCATCTCGAAGACTTTCCTCCTCTCTCCTTCTCTCTTCTTTCTAAAACACAGCATTTCCTTCCCCTCTAACTTTCATAAAGATAAATCACACTTAACTTGTAAAACAGACATTTCCTTTGTTATTTAATACAATATATCAAATCTAGGATCTGACTTGGTTCTGAGATATTTAACAACTATTTTTCTTACCTCTAAGTAGTATCTTAGACATTTTATTTTGTTGTGGATGATGTCATTTCCTAAGCTGTGCACATGCAAGAGTGAATTGGGCCCAGAGTGTTCCCTCAGGGTAAGTGGTCTAATTTTTAAAATTCAAACAGAGTAGGGAATGTAGAGCACAGTAGGCCTAGGCAGGACTTGTATGTGTTCTACTCCCGTGGGAAGGTACAGACAGCTGAAGATGTAGAAGTGGCACATTTGAGGAATTAGGGCATAAAAATATTATTTATCTGACTTTTGTCCTAGTTCTTAAGTGATATGAAGCATTGCCTGATGATATCTATTGGCTTTGGAAAACACTTTAAATAAATGACTACCTCCTAATACTTTAACAGTGATACATATTATCTTTAGAAAGCATAGGCAAGGCAAAGAAAAACACCAATCAGAGTTCACTATTTAAATTTTGAAAATATTGGTTTTTTTATTTTTAATTATGAGTATATGTGGTGGTGGGAGGGAAGCAGGTATTCACTTAAGTGCAGTGCCCAAGGAGGCCAGAAGAGGGCACTGAATTCCCGGGAGCTGGAATTAGAGGGGTTGCCCACTGTCTGATGAGGGTTCTGGGAACCCAACTCAGTTCCTCTACTATAGCAACACACTTTCCATCTCTCCACCCCCCACATTTTGATATGTTACCCCTGACTCCGAGTAAATTTTTGTTTCTTTCCCTTTCTTCTTTTTTCTTTATTTTTGTTTGTGCTTTGGTTTTGAGACAGGGAGGACCTTGCTATGTTAGAAGCTGGCCTCTAACTCACCATCCTCCTGCTCTCCCTCCTCAGTGCTGTGTTACTGGTGTGGGCCACCACACTCAGACATTGTATCTGTTTCTTAATGTACATTTTCATGACTTCTATTAAGTTTGAGCTCACAAATCATGTCTGTTATCAATTTGCATAAGTTCTGTAGTTAAACACTCACACATACCCTTGGTTTACTATTGAAAATTTTTTTTAATTAAGTCAAGATTTTAGTGGAAATCAGAGTGTCCATATGATTTTGGAACTTTTTAATTCATTATGTCCTTCTTTCCTGTGAACATGTGACCTTCCATGGCATAATTTTCAATATCTATGTAGCAGTACATATTTCCACCTCGTGTTTAAAGAATTTGGCTGCTTTATTTAGCTGTTTCATAAGTAAGGCCACCAATGACAATCTAGCTACAAGTTCAGCCCATTTATAATAGAAGCAAACCAAACCAAAGACACATGGGAAATAAGAGATTTGGAAATTTTAAGTCAATACACTTGAGGATGGGTTATTACACCACTAAAGTTTATTAATGTGGCTCGTGGTCCTCAAGTCAGTTCTATTGCTCTGACCATGGGGTGTCCTCGGGCTGGGGAAACCTACATGAGACTGCCAAGGAGAGGAGTGTGCATGTTTGCATATTTCTATTTCACAGTCTGTCCCAGCCACTGTTCGTTTGCTATGACGAAAACACCATGACCCAGGCAACTTACAAAAGCAATCATTTAATCGGGGGCTCATTGCTGCAGAGGGTTAGAATCCATGGCCATCATGGTGGGAAGCATGGCTTCAGGCAGGCAGGCATGACATGGGAGCAGTGACTGAGAGGTAAGATCTGATCTACAAACACAAGGCAGAGAGTGGTAGCTGGGAATGGCGTGGGGTTTTTAAAACCGCGAAGCCCACCCCAGTGACATAGCTCCAAGGCCATACCTCTGATCCTTTCCAGTTCCTCCAGGGGCTGGCTGAGTGTCCAAACATGGGAGCCCATGGGAGCCATTCTCTTTCATCACAGAATTATTCCCACATGTCCCCAGGTCCCTCTGCACTGTCTACACACACACACCCTCTGTCTTTGACGCGATGCTGCCACCTTTAAAACCAGCTGGGGTCTGATGGATGTGAACTGGTGGGTTTCACTGCATTCTCCTGACATCAGTTAGCTTGCGCATCTTTTTACATGCTCGCATGTTATTCGGATTTTTCTCCTCTAGGTAATCAACTCTTCCCAGAAATTCCACGTTTCCCAGAACCTCTTTGTATCCTCTTCCCAGTTTTAAGTTGTTGGTCTGTTCCTTAGTAACTCATGAGAACTCTGCATAGTGAGTCTATTGTCCCTCTGTCTGCAATGTTGCAAGCAAAGTATGTCTGTTAATACAGTCCTTAGTACAAATATCCTTAAATTTTCCACTAAGAGATCTGTTTTCTTGGCTAGGGAAACGGCTGTTGGTTACTGTGAGTGTTGCTCAGAGGGAAAGTTCTTGGTCTTTGGTGTGAAGAGTTGAGTTCTATTGGGAGCCTGTGCTTAGAAACTGGATATAACTGTGCACACTTGCTCAGGGGTATCCAGGCTGGGACAAGGGGATCCTTAGGACTCTCAGGCCAGTCAGCCTAACCTACTTGGTGAGTTTACAGCCAGTGAGAGACTCTGACAAAGAACAAGGAATGACACCCGAGGTTGTCCTCTGGCCTACATACACTCCCACAGGAATGCATGTGCATGCATGCACGCACAGAGGAATGGGTTTTCTTCACTTTCAAATGCTGCAAGAAAGCAAGTAACCAGAGAATTATGGAGAGAGAACAAACTGTATTTTATATAATCAAACCGAGAACTGGCAACAAACCTTGTCTGTTTAGAAAAAGTGAACACTGCAGTTGCTATGTCAGCGGAGCAGCACTTGTGACAGCCATGCAGGGTACCCCATGTGAATCATCCTATGTTTTCCCAGCATGCTAAGTGTGGAGGGAATCTTGCATCTCATCAATCCATATTTCACAAGGGGACTCAGACCAGATCAAGGGATTTTCTCATTTAAGAAGAGAGGAGAAGTAGAATGATACAACTCAAGACCATTTTGAGTTGAGCGGAGATGTAAACTGGTCCATTTTGGGAGAAGCTTCCTGGCTGGCTCCCAGTCCTTTTCTGAGACTCTCTCCAAACAACATCAGAGGCATAGCAATTCTGCAAACAAGATAGTTCATGGAACTAAAAGGAGAGCTTAAGTCACTCAGTTCTATCACCCCAAACACAGCATCTGAGGGTTAGTCCATTATTAGAACAATGTGTGTTGTGTCCCTTGCTGCATTTATTTACATTTGAATGGGAATATATTAGAGTTTTAAAAATTTTATGTGGCACCAGGCTAAGGTCTAAAACACAACAGGAAAATAAAAAAGTAAAAATATCTACATAGTTTTAGTACCAAACTTCAAAAGGACAAAATATGATTATCCTACCAAATTTTTATTATTGATATTATAATTTTTATAAAAAGTTCCAGAAAACCATGTAACTGAAAATCCATACATATAGATTGCTTTTACTATGGCTAAAAATAAAATTGGATTTTATTCATGCTTGTAATTCTGAGTCCTCAGCGGCCAACCAGTGACTGATCTAACTTGAGACCCATGCCACAATTGAAAAGCCACTTCTGATACTATGCGGAGGGCCAGGGACCAGAGGCTGGATGTCCTGGAGACCTAGGATAGAACCAAACATGACTGGGCAAAAAGAAAAGAAAGGAATAAAGGAAGGGAGGAAAGAAAGAAAGAAGTGGAAAGGGAAGGAAAGAAAAGAATTCAATAAAATAATTCCTAGTGATACTTTGCTGATACTCATAAACCGGAGCCTACCGTACCTGTCATGAGAGAGGGTTCCTCCTGCACCCAATAGGAGCAGAAACAGAGAACCATAGCCAAACTTTAGGCAGAGCTCAGGGAATCCTGTGGCAGGGGAGGAAGGATTGTAGGAACCAGAGGTGTCAAGGACACCACAAGAACACAGCCCACAGAGTCAACTAACCAGGGCTCATAGGGGCTCACAGAGACTGAACTGACAATCAGGGAGCTTGTCTGAGTCTGAGCTAGGTCCTCTGCATTTATGTTATGCGTTGGTGTTTTTGTAAGACTCCTAATGGTAGGCCATCTCTGACTTTTTTTTGCTTGCTTTGGGGACCATTTTCCTCCTCCTGGGTTGCCTTGTCCAGCCCATATGAAGGGGTGCACCTATCTTATTGTCACTCGTTGTGCCATGTTTGGTTGATATCCTTGGGAGGCCTGTTGTTTCAGGAAGAGAAACAGAGGAAGAGTAGATCTGGGGGAGGGGACCGGAAGGAGAGGAGCAAGGGTAAACTGAGGTCAGGACGTAATTGGGGGAAGAAAAGAAAGCTTCCGAGTCCTCAAAGGTTTGATTCAGAGTTAATTACGATACAACTTTTTCTCAATTTGGAAAATGGAAACTCAAACTTGGCCTAAAAGTTTCCCAAGAAAAACTAGTTGGTGGTAACTTCTCACCTGGTATTCCATAAAAGACTCCTTCCACTTCCTCAGCTAGTAAATGATACTAAAAGAGTACTTAAATATCTGCAGATTGAGTAGAATTCTGTCATACAGCTGTGGTTTGGACTTGGGTCAAGGTGTGTAAGAAAGTGCTTAGTGGCCACAGAAGTGCTGACGGCTGCTGTCAGCATTACAGTCTTCCAATACTGGAGCAATACTATTGGGACAGACAAGTTCAGAAAAATTATCTTACTAATCAACCAGCCAATTAATTTCGCTTTTAACTGATTTGAAAACACCTGGACAACTGAGTCTCACTGGATCCTACTTTTCAGCAAGTTCTATGCTCCCCCATACTGAGTGGGGGTTGAGGAATCTCGACTGCTGTCTCAGTGATGGCCAGGTTTAAGATGTCTTCACAGGTTGCTTTCTGTGATGGGTGAGCCAAACTCTGTTACTGGTGGGGAATCTTGACTGTTATGTTTGTCTCTTGGTAAACGTTGGAAACAGACAGACTGCAGTCTTAAGCTTCAGATAAAGCTTTCTGGTCAAGCCAGGGGAACTTCTCTGTTTCACAAAATGTTGAAATAATGTCAGACAAATGAAAATCTTAACTTGAATGAAATCATATATGATCTACACTGGCATCCAAATCTATGGCTCACAAAATGGATGCAAACCGAGTTTTGTAATCTGTTGCTTTTCTGGAAGGTTGAAGGTCTTACTGTAGAAGAACTACCTGAACTTGGGTCACAAAAGGACACATCCTGGGCTAGAGCACAGAAATGAGGTCAGACCTGTATAATGTGGTTGCATTTTCAAAGGCAGTAAGTGTGGACTTTCTTTGTACATGGTCAGATTTCACCATCAGTGAGACTAAGTACCTCTAGTCACTATTTAACCTGAATCATGCTATAAGAATTCAAATAAAAGAAATGTGAAATACATACTGTTATTAGTAAAATACTAGGCATTTCATATGAACCTGGTTTAGATTTTGCTTACATTTTTCTAAGTACCACAGCTGGATTATATTTCTTTAAAACATCACATCACACTCTGAAAATGCTTAAAAATATACATTTAATGAACAACTTTTACATTATTTTATTAATGCTCAAACACAAGATAACATTTTAACATGATACATTGGAGTATGTGAGTATGTAATGTTTCTAGTTAGGAGAGAAATAATGTGTTAAATAGTATAAAATTATAATATTTTATGTAATGAATAACTTAAATCATAACTTCTTAGAATAGAAACCTAAAATAAATGAATTGATGAGTCTTTGAAATTTTTTCATTTATTTATTTTGTGTGAGAGAGTATAGATATGCCAAAGCACATTCATATGGAGGTTAGCAGTGAACTTGTAGGAGTTAGCTTTCTTTCCATGGGGATTTAGAGATAGAGCTAATGTGGTCAGGCTTGGTACCAAGTGCTTCTACTCCATTTTCTTGGATATAAAACATTCCATTTAGACAGACATTCCTAAAAAACACAGCATGTTCTAAGGCAGTGGTTCTTAACCCTCCTAATGCTGTGATCCTTTAATACAGTTCGTGTTGTGGTGACCCACACTCATAAAATTATTTTCATTGCTCTTTCATAATTGTAATTTGCTACTGTTATGAATCATAATGCAATGCAAATATCTGTGCTTTCTGATCGCCTTAGGTAACCCATGTGAAAGGATCATTCAAAGACACATAGGTTGAGAACTGCTCTGTTAAGGGAAGGTAAAACATTTTATCCTGCTAGGAAGTTCATAAAGAGAGTAAATATTCTAAACTGGCATGAAATGTTCCACCCTGTGGTGAAGCTCCTTAATCTCAAGAAGTAAACAATTCAGAACCTTCAGGAAGTTCCTGAATCTTACTAGATTTACTAGTTTCCTCCCCTCCAGGCATATATAAACAGTTAAGGACAGCTAAGAAACACTCTTAGACAGACAGAACTGCCTGAGAGACCTGCCAAACTACTTGGAAGGGACATTTTATAATCTATTGAACTGCCTGTAGTGAGCTCTCGGTTCCCAGCTTTCATCAGCTGTCACCCATGCTGAAGTGGATTTAGGTGATGCAGTTGACTTTCAACCATTTCTGCTTCTGTAAGTAACTCCATATTCTTATAGGTAACTGTAATAAAACTCATTGCTTCATCAAGTTGGACTCTGATGGTATCCCTACTCTGCTCTGTTGTCAGTTCCCTCTCTGGGGTGAGTAGTTATTTTTTCAAGTCTTCACGTAGCACTGGGTGATCTTGTTGACCCCATAAGTCTTAATTTATTTTGAAAATTGGTATGAATTCCTTTCTTATCTGTTCTTATTTGCCTCAAGAATTTATAAACTGGCTACATCATCATTAGATGTGAAGCATCTCTGTACACAAATGTCTCACCACATCTACCTTTTAGAAGCTCCTGCTATTGTTGCTGCCTCAAATCTTCTCAATGCAGCTTCAATCAAATGACAAGAGTCACTATTGTCTACTGAAGTAACACTCCTAGATGAATTCATTACTCTCAGGTTGTTCTGTGCTCCAACCTTGAGTAATTAACAAAACCTCTCTGCTTTAATTGCTGATCCTTCCCTTGATGGCAGTCTATGACATTTTTAATTAATTGCTTCAGCAGTCTCATTTCCATCCACACAGAGGTCTTATATTTCCTTCACTATTTCCTTTTTGATTTATTAACTACTCTGTTACAATAGACATAAGTCTAATCCCTTCAGGTAGTGAAGAAATACTGAATGAACTCAAAAGCATGCCTTAGATCTACACAAAGTAAATAATCTCTTTCTGTAAAAAGTGTCAATGTGCATGAGGCTGCCGGGAAGGAGAACATTTAAAGAAAAGATGGGGTTGTGAGATGGTTCAGTGGTTAGGAACATCTGTTGCTCTGCAGAGGACTGGGGTCCACTTCCAGGTACAAGTGTCAGGTGCCTCAGATTTACCTGTTACTCCTTTTTCAGGGGATCTGACTTCCTCTTTTGGCTTCTGTGGGCATATAGCACGTGTGCACACACAGACACACAGACACACACACACACACACACATACACACACACACCTTGAAGGAAAATTCAAAACAATTTTTTTTTGAGAAAGTAGAAACAGGTGCTGGGGATGTAGGTCAGCTGGATGAGTGCTGGATTGGATAGATGCTGGGTTGGATGAGTGCTGGGTTGGATGGAGGCTGGGTTGAGTAAGTGCTGGGTTGGGTGTGTGCTAGGTTGGTTGAGTTGTATGAGTGCTAGATTGGGTGAGTGCTGGGTGGGGGGAATGCTAGGTTGTATGAGTGCTGGGTTAAATGAGTGCTGGGTTGGATGAGTGCTGGGTTGGATGGAGGCTGGGTAGTGTGAGTGCTGGGTTTTGTGAGTGTTGGATTGGGTGAGTGCTGGGTTGGGTGATTGCTGGGTTGAATGGAGGCTGGGTTGGTTGGAGGCTGGGTTGGGTAAGTGCTGGGTTGTGTGAGTGCTGGGTTGTGTGAGTGCTGGGTTGTGTGAGTGCTGGGTTGGATGGAGGCTGGGTTGGGTGAATGCTGGGTTGGATGGATGGTGGGTTGTGTGAGTGCTGGGTTGGGTGAGTGCTGGGTTGGTGAGTGCTGGGTTGGTTGGAGGCTGGGTTGGGTGAGTGCTGGGTTGTATGAGTGCTGGGTTGGATGGATGGTGGGTAGTGTGAGTGCTGGGTTGGGTGAGTGCTGGGTTGGGTGAGTGCTGGGTTGGTTGGAGGCTGGGTTGGGCGTGCTGGATTGGATGGATGGTGGGTAGTGTGAGTGCTGGATTGGGTGAGTGCTGGGTTGGATGGATGGTGGGTAGTGTGAGTGCTGGGTTAGGTGAGTGCTAGGTTGGATGGATGGTGGATAGTGTGAGTGCTGGGTTGGGTGAGTGCTGGGTTGGATGGATGGTGGGTAGTGTGAGTGCTCTGTTATGTGAATGCTGGGTTGTGTGAGTGCTGGGTTGTGTGAGTGCTGGGTTGTGTGAGTGCTGGGTTGTGTGAGTGCTGGGTTGTGTGAGTGCTGGGTTGGATGGTTGGCTCTGTGTAAACTGCAAGTGGAAGTGTAGCCTTTACTAAAAAGAGGAAACAAGTGCTCAAATCACACACAGAAGTGTCTCTTTTCTTGCTTTTCTTTTGCTTTTTATCCAATGAACTCAAACAGTTAATTTTCACAGTGAGATGTTTTGGTTGATTTGTTTGCTTGCCTCAGACTCATCAGACAATGGCCACAGTTTAATCTTATTGTATCATGTGCTAACACATCACTAATAGGCAAATTCTTTCCTTAATCATCATTATCTCCAGTTAGTCAAGGGACAGTTTTAAAGTAATTATTTCTGGCTACTGTTGTTTGACTTTTTTATATTATAGCCACGTCTTAACTTTATTGTTGACCACAAGAATGGGGTTGGTATACATTTCTTTATGGATTAATTTACTAGACTGCTAGAGAGAGTGAGTTCTCTGGTCACATTTATGAGTTTGAACCCTTCAGTGTTTGGTTCTGTCTTATTACATGTCCACATGAGACACCCGGCTTCCTTATTTTCTCCAACTCATTAACTAACGGAGACTGTGTCTATGTCCTCTCTTCTTATGTATAAGATTACATCCAGCATTCTTTCAGAAAGAATGTGGTACAGGCTTACAAATCAGAATGAAAACGAAGATGAGAAACAGGAAGTCAGTGAGAAGGATCAGGGACTATGAGTGGTGCTCTGCTGGGCTCTTATGCTGGGTTCAGATCCTGTATTCTAAAATAAACAGAAACATACTAGATCTTATCATTTGTGAACCTAGAAAATTATGTCTTTCCCTGCTTAGAACTTTCTGGTGGTTTGCTATCATATTTTGATATGACCAAGTTCTTATGACTAAGTCTTATGACCAATGCGGTGTTTGACATTGTAGCTACCATATACCCATCTATACATTCCAGTCAACTCAAATAATACTAAAACTTCGTTTTTATTATTTGGCATGAAGTGGTAAACGATGCTCCAGTCTCCCTGACATGATGGTACACATGTGCTGAAGTGTCTGTCACACTGTGCCCCACAGATAGACACAACTAGCCTGCAAGAGTTTAAATAAGACATATTTGTAGGGCCTCTATTCCTCCACCACTTCAGCTGTCTGTCAGGTGCTCAGTGCCTCACGAGGTCAGGACAATGATACAGTACAGAAGACGGGGCATTTTCACAGCGGCAGGAAGCATGAGTGAGACTGCCGACCCAGGAGTTGCTGCACAGGCCCGCTCTTAGGCCTCACACTTTCCCCTCCTCACCTGGTTCTCTCAGCTGGTGCTTGGTGCTTGCTTTTCACTTCCACACCTGCCGCTCTGCCCAGCACACGAACAGCCTGGTGAGCTGCATGTCTGTCTCCCCTCAGGCTGCCGCTCATGCCTCTTGCAGGCCAGGCTAACTGCAACCCTGTGTTCTTGCCATATCCTAGGCTCCAATTGACTTTTCCTCTACTTGTTTCACACCATTGCTGTAAACTTCCTGCAATTTGTTCGAGTATTTAAAGTCCTCACCCTTTGGCATTTCTTCCTAATTTCATTCACAGGATGGAATGACCCATTGCTGGTAAGGCATGGTGGGAAAGGCGCTGGTCAATAGAAGATCCATGGTCAAACGCAGGAGCCTCCTTGACCAGTTGTAAGCCAAGAAAGGCATTTAGAAGAAATGTAAGTATGGCAGTGAGCTTGGCAAGGCTCTGGCTAACCTGCAGCATTGACCCCACCTCCATCCATCACTGCCCAGTAGACTTTCAAAACCATTATATCTTGGGAAATTTCCTCTATCATCCTTCCTAATGCAAGGCTAGCTGCCAACTGCAGTGCATTCCTGAAATCAAGATTATGATGATTCTAAAATTTATCTGGGAACTGTAACTTGTAGAATGAAATTGGATTAGGAGCTAGCGTGGTTTTGTTGCTGGGGGGAAAGCTTCTAAGCATTAATGATGATTTCGCTATTCAGAGCAGGTGGTAGCATTATCTTAAAATGTGTCAAATTACACTAATTACCAGAAAGGGCAGCGTAAGCTGCATTGCACGAGAGCGGGATACCTTCCTCCTGAAAAGACTTCCTTCTAGTTGCCAAGAGACTCCACCGAGCAGAAGTTGCTAGGCACTTTGATCATGTGACCCTTCCCTTCTCTGTCATCTTTCTCCACAGAAAATGATGAAGATTGTTGCTGAGTGATGGCTTGCTTTCCTTAAGTCAAAGGAAACAGAGTATTTGATCTTGGAAACAAGCGAGATGCCGCTGACTAATGGAGTCTTCTGCCCTGTGGCTAAGATTCACCCACTTCATGTCCTATCTCTCCCTTTCTTCATTCCGTTTTCCTTCCCTTTCCTTGTCCTCTGTTTTAAAGAAGCATTTAAAGGACTGTTTCTAGAGGACTGGAAAGGAAAGAGATTTTCTGAGCAACTGGACTGAACTTAGGACAGCAAGAACGGCGAGAAGCCGGCTTCATCAGTCTCAGAAGAAGCCATAAAATTCAATTTCTAACTTGGCAACTATATCCTTCCAGAAAGAAAACAATCCTGCCCTTAATTTTATTTCCTCCTCTTATCATCTCCTGGCAATTTGTCTGGGCACAGGGAACCATGGAGCCACAACTTAATCCTTAAAAGGTTTTATCATTATAATCCCATCTGACCCAGCCTCAGTGAGCAGCCCTCACAGAGGAGTGATACAATCTCTAATTAGACTTTAAAAACTACTCTGAGATAAGCAAGAGAGAAAAGTCCATTTAGTCCATCTGTAAATCCTATGACTGGAGAATTTTGCCTTATCTCTGTGTTAATGATCTCCTTCAAGTTACAGGACACTAACATAAAACAAAATTCAATTACCTGGGGTATGGTTGTATTATTTTCTTTGTTTCTTATCACAATAAACTAATACTGAAGACTTTCGGTAGAAATACAAAGAAGAATAAACTGCACGCTGTTGAGCTTTGTCTCAGAGTCAATGCAATTTCAATGTTGATTCCGTCTTTAGGCTTAGGCGACTGAAGCTCTCTCATCAAGGAGCAGCGAGGTGAGACTCACTGGCTCCAGCTTAGTACGCACCGCAAACATGGCCGACTGTTCAGCACATATACTAACATTCAGTAGTGAATGGAACAAAGGGGAAATAAAAAGTCACACTTCTCACTTCCTGGATCATACATCACTCAAGAGCATGATGGATCGCAAAATATGGAACGTGTAATATACATCAAAGTTCTAAATTCCATTACCTGTTGGAACACAGAAGCACTTCTATTTTTGTGCATCTTTTCCTAAGTTCATATGAGCGAGTAATTCTTTCAAGATGCAGAGTTAGTTGTAAAAGACACTTGCTGGGTCCCACTGACAGCCCAAGCATCCTCCCCACAGACTGAAGAGAGTGCTGTGTGCAATTACATTACAAAGGGATGGTTCCCTTTTAAGTGTTCTGCAATCTCCGGGAGAAACAAAAACCGAACAAACCAAACTGCTAACAGTTCTTCAGTTTCTGAAGTTTGCCTAGCACACTTTAACCTGGATTGTTTTCATTTTAGGAAAAATTAAGAGCTTTGTTCTCTTAAGAAAATTGGTGTTTGTTTTTATAAGTCAAATATATACAAATTGCTTTATTTATGCATAAAATGATGAAAGCTGTTTTAAATAAAGGATATGCCTTGATACTTTCCCATGATACATTTGATGATGCTAAGTCCTTACATGACACACCTACATCCTGTGTGTGTGGGGGGGCGGTATTAAATGTCACACTATGTCCTAATTCTTCATAGTGTTACATATATGCAAGAACACATAAATAAACCAGACTTAACAGGCATAAACTTTTCTAAAAATAAAATTCCTTAAATCAACACCTCAAACTTTAAATTTTCATTAGAATATGTCTTTTCCATAATATTTGGAACAGTTAGACTAAAGGCTCCACTAATCTGGACTCAATGTTGTGACTTCAAGTAGCGATTGCTTTAGGCAGTAAACAGCCTCTGGAGTGGACGCCATCTTCAGAGAGAACCTGTGGTCAGCAACGTGTGTGATGTGCTGGGTAAGAGCAAGCAGCCAATAGAATTGTAGCTATTATGTGTAAACAGAAATAAAACACTTTGTATTTCATGGTTCCCTGAGGGTGTTCACCTCCCCACAGAAGGAGTTGTCAGGGGCAAAACTTGAAGAAACAATCAACAACTGTACTGTGCTTAATTTCAAAATTGCTTTCTGACTTTATTGGTTCAAAAATCCACCAAAAATCCATGTAAGACTCTTGTGATTAGGAGCAAATGCATATTAATTTGTACTTTGTAAGCCATGTAGATCCTTTTTAGCAGGTGTGCACACGCCAGGGCAGAGCTGCTTATGTGGACTGCTGAGAGAGCCTTGGGGCCTGACTGGGAGGCACGATGATGTGCGTGCGTGAGCAGAGGGGAAGAAAACAGAATTTGCTTTGTGTTTCATGGGTTCCCTGTGTCATGCCTGCTACCTTTGAGGAACCCATAGTTGAACAAGAAAGCAGCACCCCCTGTCCAGTGCTTCAGTTGATGAACCCTGCCCAGAGCTCAAATCTGTGGCACCAAGAAAAGGTGGTGTGGACCAGCTCCCTAGACTGCAGGCCAGAGAGCTAACATCTCAATTCAAACTTTACAAAGAAACTTCAGGGTTACAGCTTATAGGAGCTTAAAGCTTAAATCAGAAAATCTGCTTTTAAACAAACAAAACAAGAAGCAGTTGTAGTCAATAACTGAAATCTTGTCAGGTGAAGATTTAAAGTAGAGAATAAACATGTTCTCTTAAGTAGTTACTGTACACAGCAGCCAGGTTAATTTCCACCAAATTCTTCTTTCTTCTGTTAGTGAGTAAAGCTCTTATACATGAGCACACGCATGTATGCATGTACACACACACACACACTCTGAGAGAGAGAGAGAGAAACACACACACTCACACACACACACACACACTCTGAGAGAGAGAGAGAAACACACACACACACATACACATACACACTCACACAATTATAAACAAACAAACAAAAGGCCCCTTTGATGTAGAGGGCCGAGGATCTGTCTCTGTTTCCGTGGATTTGTGCAAATTTACAAAATAAACAAGGGGTGGCCATGGTTATTCCTGAACTAGAATTTCATCTTTGGTGAAGCCTTTAGTTCACTCTCCTTGGGTCAATCTCTTCACTACTTGTGAGAAAACCAGGGTATAGGGAAGACCCCTATCAGAAGGATGGAGGGTGAGGATGGAAGATTTTGGAAACTGTGTTTTTTGGACTTTTGTACACATTAGTACCCAGAGTATTAAAAACAAAAGGACAGGACCAAATGAAAGATAAATATGAAAATTAAAGAAAAGGTATAGTAGGGTGTTTAGGCTCAAATTTGCAGACACAGAAAAATTGTGATTAAAAGGGATTTAGGCCAAAACACATAGTAACACTGATCTGAGGAAAATTCCCTAAGAATCAAGGATGTGAGTGCTAGCAACACCCACCAGCTCCATGCCATACCCCATCCTTTTGCTTTGGATCTGAACCTCTTTATTGCATTCTATTGTTTCAGTACTGTTCCAGCAATGGTAAAGCCTCATCACAGAGAAGACTGACGTTGATCTATGTTTCTATCACAGCATTTAAAGTTTTATATAAATGCTGACTGCTACTTTTATTGTTTAATTTCCTACGAGCCCGACACCAGCTCAGCACTATAAACACATTTAATATTCTCCCTCCTCTCAGCTCCCCTCCCTTTGCTGCCCTCCCCTGTCCTGTCCTGCCCTCCCCTCCCCTTGGCCGCTCTCCCCATCCTCCACACGTACTGTGAATATTTTAGATTCTCTTCCTGTCTTTGGGCAGCAGACAGGATCCACAGGGTCCTAACCTGGAACACCTATCCCTAGCTTTGACTGTGCCTGGCTGCATCATCACGTGACTGTGTCAGCAGAGCAGACACAGCCAGGGTTAACTCCAGAGAGAAAGATGCTCTCAGTAAAAATCTTGACTTTCACCTTCCCAGGGACTGAAGCGAGCTTCCAGGGACTTGGAGGATTGCTAGGCGGTTTTTACCTCTGTTCTGGTCATAAAGTAGTATCCATAAACATTACTGTTTATTGGTTTAGTTAATTTGTGTCAAAGTTTGAATTATTTTTACAAATAGAAGTATTTTTCCACTTATGATCTGGGTCATCTGCTTTATTAATAAAATCACTTAATTCCAGGGACGCTCCGGAGAGCTGGAAGTTGCTGAGTCATGTCACCAAATACTTAACAGGAGACTTGAGATCTACCCTTTTAACAGAGAGAAGCCTCTTCAAGGCCCGGTGTGCATGTGCTGCTATAGCCCACGATTAAATTTCATACTAATTAACATCTAGTCAGAATTCCTCTCCTGGGTAAATTGCTGTGTCATGGTAAAACAGAGAAAGACCTCTTTAGGTATGAGTCTTTTTCTTCTCCTTTTCTTTTTTGCATGAAGGGAATTGGAAGATGCTTCCCTCGCTATAGTTTCTGACTGATAAATAGGTTGAAATGGCCGTGTGCCAATCTCCAGAGGGAATGCCTTGGTGCTGTTTTCCTGCTGCTTTGGGATAAGAATGCTTCCCTCACCTGGCATCTGGACCATGAAAGAAAGCCGAGAAAGGAAGAGAACGTGGATTACTGGGTCAAGCTCAAATGCAGTGTAGAAGTTCTTAATCTTGTATTCGCTCTCAAACATGGCCAGAAGCTGTAGTCAGTTTGAGCGACAGGCAAGCTGCCGTTTCCAACAGAGGAAAACTTTCAAAGTGCTTTGTCCAACTGGCATGACTTTCTAATGCTTAATTTAAAACAGCGGATATGGCCTGTGAATGTACCCTCAGACTGGGTGCTGTTTCTCTATAAGTCATAGCGGTGGAGAGATCGCTTCTGTAACACTTCACCGGATTACATTGTTCTCTAAGACATGCTCGTGCTGTAGCCCTGTGTTATTTAAATCTGGTCTTTTCGAATAAGCTTGCTTCTGAAGCATCATCTAGGATTTTAACTCCCTAATGAGTGGGATTATTATGACCTTTGATTTCCCTAATAAAGAAAGGATGCTTGAAGGCATCCTTCAATGAATGACTGTTTACTTTCATACCATAAGCATGACAGAGACAGTGTTATGAAAAAACAGCTTGGAGTCACAGAGAGGGGTCAGAGTTCAGTATTTTAAGCAGTACGGATGGAGCATGGGAACTATGTCTAGGGAGATCTATCCCTCTCTGCCTGCATTACTCAGGTTTTCATTTCAGCACCCACAGTTTGGAAATCAGACAAGCCTTCCTGGGAGTGTGGCCAGGAAGTAAATTGGATTTCGGTGATTCATATTTATTATGGCTATATCTTGTGTGAGGCTCTGTATGGGATATATATATTACTCCAGGATGCCACTCCCCTGTGAAGGTGGGTTCACAAGCCCCTGAGTCCGAGCTGTAACTTCACACAGGTAAAACAAAACAGGCACTGAGTGACTACAGGTAAGTGTTACACTAGCTACACTTACTGTTGAAAATTTCTCTGACTTGGTAAGTTCCTTTTACCCTGAGTGGATTGGAACCATTCTCACTACTATGTAGCTCATGAAAGATTATTCTTGAAGGTGGCACAGGGATGCTAGGCCAGATTCATCACCCACCAACTGTATTTGACTGTTACCAAGAATGGACCTGACGTATATGCTTGTCCTTATTTGACAACAGATGACTAATAAAACTGATGTAGACCCAAGTTCAGTTAAAGACAATGCCCACGCTTGTGGCTGCATGCTCACCTAAAGTGTCCTTTTGTCTGGTCTGTTGTCAGAGCTGTGTTTCTCCTGGCTGGGGACCTTGCTCTCTCACACACAGGGGCAGTGGCTGCTATGCAAAGTGACTCGCAGGTTCACGGAAGGTATGAGGTACAGCATTCGGACAGCTCCCCAGAAGCTGCCACCCAAACCTATCATGTCTGGGGACATCCAGTTGCTATCTGCTCAAAGGTCTCCCCCTGCCTCTTGAGTGACTCTCTGGAGCTGTTGCAGATGGAGTCTGATTTTCTGTCTCTTGTCAATCAGGAACAATAGGGCTAGAGTTTGGGATCACTGTGTTAAAGGCCTCCTTGCAGACACAGAGGTCAGTATAAGCCACAACAGTTCATGACATTAAGCTCCGTCTACTGAGTCTATTCTAACCATACACACAAAGCAATGGGAAGAGAGTGGGAAGACGGGAAGGGGTGGGTTCCACACGGTGTGTGTAAGCCTCTGCGGCTGTGGACGGGGCTGGGCATAGATTGCAGAGGTCACTTGGGCTCTGGGAGGTTACAGTCGGTAATAGTCAGTAATTTGGACCCGAAGTCTCTGAGGCTTTCAGTATTTGCATAGCTGCCAGCCATGCTTATGTAAACACTGCCTGAATAGATGCATTACTTCTTCCCCTTATAATCGGACTTTTCTGTTTTCTCATAAGTCAAAGCTATCCACAAGTCCTTATAGCCTGGAGATACGAAACTATCTAGCTGTCAACACAGGGTCCTGGCTCTTGCTAGAGTCATACTGTCTGGTCTTTATGGCCAAGGGTGTTTCTTGCTTTACATTTTAACCAGGCAATGTCAATGGCTTAGGTTGAAAGTACAACTTTAAGTTCTAGTTTCCCATTCTCAGTTTTCTATAGTATTTTCTAAAGGAAGACTGTTCCCCACCCTCCTCTGACACAGCTGCTTGTAAGAACTTTGGTTTCCTAGATACCGGGGACATCAGAGGTGAGGGAAATTTAAATATGCCCCAAGACAACTAACTTATTTGGGTAGTTTGAGGGTATAATTTGCATTATCATTTTATTCTGAATGTTAAACCATTGGGAAGTGCTGCTGCTTTCATGAGAGCTTTGTTTGTTGACTAGTCATCACTGTCCGGGGTCGATGGGTGTTTCTAACACTGGGAGCAGAGCAGTGAATGCCTCAGCAAATCCATGTTCTCACTGTCAGCAGTGAGAGATCCATGAAAGTGTTTGGAGTGCATGCTCACACACTTCTGTTCTCCTGCATGAAGTGCTAGGGTAGGTAAGAAGCCCAACCAAAGTCATACCAGTGGGGAGGTCTACAACCTGTACTAATATCTCACTCCATCCATCTCCACATGTCCCAAAGACAGGGAGAAAAAAATTGAAGATTGTCTTTGCATCAAAGAATGCCAAGATTCTCAGAGTATTCTTGATAATAAGGTCTTGCAGTGAACTGATAGAAAACTCCAAACTCAGCAAAACAGAACAGAGAACATTAGAATAGACACGCTGTTGGTTTAATGCTATGGTAAAAAAGTATAGGCCTTCTTTTATATTAAGTAGTATCTTAACTGATAATTTAACACATTTTAATTTGGAAAACATAAATATAATACTGAGTGAGATTGTGTTTACTTATTGTGGATGGGAAAACCACTACTCAGAGGTTAAGATTAGTTTCCCACCAGCTTTGTAAGCGTGGCCACCATTAAGAGGGACCACCACTCAATGAACAAGAGTGTACCTTTACCAGTCCCAGGGAACCAGCTCTTCTGCCTGCTGACAAACAGGAATTTTGTTTTGTTTGTTTTGTTTTTTGTGTGTATACATTTTTTTGTTTTGTTTTGTTTTTTGTTTTTGTTTTTTTTGCATCTGTCATTTCTTTAAATCAAAAGGAAATCTGAATAGACTTTTAGGGAATACTTAATTTTAAAGAGTATAGCACATTTTTAATAGTTTAATTATGTCTTCAAAGATCCCAGATAAAATGCTTAATTTATATTTGTCTATGGGAATCTTTAGAAGTTTGAATCAAAGCAAGAAGATTAATAAAGGCTAATTATGAGATGAATTAGTTCCACAGTTAATTATTTAATCCAGCATGCACAATAGCTTTCTTATCTGTGATTTTGCTTTCTTCCGTTGTTTCAGTTACCCGTTGTCAACAATGGGCTAAATGGAAAATTCCAGAAACAGACAATGCACTCATTTTGAATGGCCATTCATTCTGAGTAGCATGATGAAATTTGATACCATCTGCTACTGTCCACCCAACATGTGAGCCATCCATTCACCCATGCAGCACACCCATATTGGTTTTGTTATGTCTCACTTTGTCACTAAGCACAGCGCCACAGGGTAGGCATGTCACAAATGCCAGTGCAGGCTCCCATGGAGGCACTACGCCATCTGAGTTTATTACAGGAAGATTGGTGAGCAGAATAGAAGAACACAGTGACTGCACTCACTTTTATTGTAGTTTTTAAATTGTATTATGGATTTTTATTTATTATGGTTTATTATATTATAGTTTTTTAGTTATTACATTTTTGTTTTTATCTTATTATAGTTTTATTACTGTTTTATTTTATTATTTATTACTCATCTTTTGATGTGGCTGGTTTTTAAATTAAACTCTATTAAAGGTAAACAGGAAAGTATATTACATACACATATGTGGAGTGGGGAGATATCTTGTTACTATTTCTGGTTTCAAGAATACTTGGGGGATTGGGGATTTAGCTCAGTGGTAGAGCGCTTGCCTAGGAAGCACAAGGCCCTGGGTTCGGTCCACAGCTCCGAAAAAAAGAACCAAAAAAAAAAATACTTGGAAGATCTGTGAAATGAGTCTCCAGATAGGAGAGGCACAGTGCATTGTTCCCAGACCCTGGGTAGACTCTGTGAGGCACTGGAGTTAAAGCACATAGTCAAGGGAAACCGCTCTGTGAGACAGCAGGGTGAGGAACCTGTGGCATGCTCACAACACACAAACCTAGGTGGAACTCTGCCACAGCTGGAGGCTCCAATGACTCATGCTAGGAAAAACCATGTCTAGATAGGATTAGCAGGGAATGAGATGGAGGATGTTCCAGGGGCACAGAAGTCCAGGCCTGGTTTAGAGGAGTTTGGGAACACCCCGGATGCTGGAAGAGGAAGCCTTAGAGTCCTGCCATCACGTCACACTAAGTTCACTTGCAGAGTGTTGCTGCAGGTTTTCTAGACCTGTCTTTATGGCCTGGTTCAATAAGACTGTGATAGGCTCTGGAATCTGTGCTTTTAACCAGGATCCTAAGACCATGCTGAAGAGCACACCTGTGACGGTGGCTCTAGCGGGGGTGAACCATGAAAGTTCTCTAACAGAAGGCAGTTTGAGCCAATTAACACTGTAGCAAAGAGGACAAAAATATACACGTATGTTCCCCCCAGGTTGTGAAAGGACAGATTTAAAGCCCATCTTTAGACTTCTTAGGTAAGGCTGATAAGTCTCGAATATTCTAAATGGTAGTGGTGAGGTGGGAGAGAAGCTGGGGCAGAAGCGGATGGGATGAAGGTATGACTGGGTTTAGATTAGACTTTGGAGCAGAAAGCGGGAAAGAACAGCTTTTGGGTTCCAGAGAAGATGTTGGTGCTACCGCACAGTCTAGGACTGCAGAAGCTGCCAGCTCTGTGGCGTTGGTAATGGATGCAGAGTTGAACTTGAAGCACGTGGCAGTGGTTGAGACAGATACTGGTAGTTAGCTAGGGAAGTTTTGTCTTTAAATATTTAGGTTGTACCTGAATTGTCTGGCTAACTATTTAATTTTATCCACAGAGAGCTTATCCATTTAAATATGCATTAAAATAACAACTACGTGCAGCACAAAATAGTAAATTTTGTCAGTTTCTGCACAGTGCAAAATACTAACCTTTTTAAGTAGAAAAACAGAGCAAGCATTCTTTAATATAAAATAAAACATATACATTTAGTCTTGTATTGATTTTAAAACCAGGGTATAATTAAACCAGGGCACCAGAATTTCTTTGTAAGTATTAATTTTAACAAAATTGGCTATGAGAAAACCATACTCTTCATTTTGGTGACTTTTTGATTTTACATTGGGCTAGTATTAATAGTATTCTATTTTTATAATGTGAGCTATTGGTCACTCCATTTCTAAATTAATTGGAAATTTTAAATGAATTTTAATAACTTAAGCAACAGTGGTTTCTTTTTAAGTTTAATTAAATTTGAATTGAGGTAGCTGAGACCTGAGCTCTTAGGCGTCCTTCACAGAAATCTCGTGCCTGTGCATTAGAAGTGGCCACTTTCACCAGTCCAGGCATTTTTAGTATTCCTTCGTGAAAGGGTGATTAAGGGCATAAAAAATGAAGAGAACTCCTTTGAATAGCAGTGGTTAATTTTCGACAGTGAAGTCAGGCATTTTGAACAAGCTTGACAAAGGACGAAATGCTAAGGTATGAGGCATGTGGTAAAGTCTTGTCGGCACTGGTGACTCATGGGAACTGTGAGAAATGGGGCTTCGGGGGCTGGAAAGACAACGAGACAGGTGAGAGCACAGTAGATGATCTGAATTTTATCCCTATCACCCCTCTCAGGGCCTCCCACCCAACCACCCATAAGTCCATTTCCAGGAGATCTAACAGCCTTTTCTGGACCCAGAGACACTGCAGTTATGTGTACAGATGACAGCCAGATAGACGATACATCCCTACACATAGGTAAAAATAAAATAAACTTTAAAAAAAGATTGGGGCCTGATAAGAGGGGACTGTGGAACCCTGGCTTCCTTTCTGTTTTGAGAACTGGCAGTGAGCAGAGGGGCTCTGTTCTGTTCCACACCTCTGCCAGGGGGTGATGCCTCTTCCAGAACTCAAAGCAATGGGTGTCAAACCATGAATTGAAACTTCCACAATTAGGAGCCTGAATAAACCTTTCATCTTTATAGGTTGATTATCTCAGGTATTTTACTACAAAACCAGAGAGCTAACACTACATTATTATAAGATATTTTATATAAAAATTGTAAGTGACAAGGTATGAATTAGAATTTATTCTATGTATTAGAATTTAGGGATGAAGGATATTTTGCTTAGCTGATGCATACAACCCCAGACTCTTCCACATGCATAACACAGAGCAACAGAATCACAGTCTCAGAGCTTGGCTTAGACCACAGTATTAGTGTCATACTGGTCACCCAGGTCTTCTATGGGGGTAGATTCCACAGTAAGTGTTGATTGTCAGTTGAGAGCATCTAGAATTACCTCAGAAGCAAGCCTGTGAGGGATCATTTAGGTTAAAGCTCGCATCTGAGAATGTCAGGAAGACAGTATCTTGATTTGTTTAATGTATCTGGGAAGCCACATCTTTACTGCAGGTGGCCCATTTCCTTGGTGGAGATCCTAGCATATATAAAATGGAGAAATGGTGTGGATTATTAGATAGCACGCATTCACTGCTCCTTGCTTTCTAACTGGGTGCTGTGTGAACATTTGTTTCCAGCCTCTGTCTTCATGACTCCCTTGCTGTCTTCTTGAACTGTGGGCTGAAATAAATCTTTGAATTGCTTTTGGTCAGAGTATTTTATCAGCAATAGAGAGAAAACAAAAGCAAAAACAAAAAAACTAAGGTGGGAGACTTTCTGCAGAAAACAAGGGAAGATTTGCAAGTGTCTGTCTGCTCCGGAGCAGGTACACCCTGTTGTGTGCAAGGGTGTTGTCCAAGAGCCAAATACACCCAGTAGTGGTAGAGCCAGGTCACACAGCAGGTCACATACTCCACGGTGATTTCCCACCCTAGACTCCCGGGGAAGGCAGCACAGAGCTGTGTGCACATCAATGTCTCTACATCAACAGAGAAATAGGTAAACAAAGTGGTTTATGTGCACAAAGGGACTCGTGTGTAGCAATAAATGTAAGTACATGTGCAACCCCTTATAATAAAAGAGAAGCAAAACAAAGCCATCATCAAAGGGAAAGAACTGGATATTCTGGAAGTCAGAGAACTGAAAGGCTTTATGGATTACCTTTGAATAAATGGTAGGAAAAAATGCATCTTGGATTTCAGCCGCCCACTGATATTATAGTATTCCAGGAAACTTGCAAAATCCTTTTGTGACTGTGAGTTGAGTCACTTTGTCATGCCTGAAGTACCAAAGTAGAGGCCTCATATTTGTCACAAGAACTCTGGACACAGGATGAAACTCCGGAAGCCTCAGATTTGGGTCCTCATCTTTTGGTGAAGTGGTCAGACCCTGCCTACTGGGTTCTCTTCAGCATGGCAGCAATTAAATACCTCTCCCCTATGCCACTCTTTAATGATGACATTTTGTGGGACTCTTTCAAAAAGTGACCATATCAGAATTCGTCATAGCTAAGAATCTACACTGAGGATAGAGGTTTGTGGGAAAGTATCTCTGGTATTCTCAGGCAGACAAAGAGAAGTCTGGCAGGATCTTATCCCACAGCTCAGTCTCTGAGGAACACAGAGGGCATAATCCTGGATTTTTTTTTTATAGGAATTATCAAGAATCTTGATGTTAGGATATGTTTAGAATTTATCTTTCAGAACATGGTTAGTAGTAAATGGGGACAATCTTTCCTAGCTATGCATAGATAAATTGTTGGACAGAAATTTTCCATCCAAATAATTACCAACCTCTAGCTGAGTCAGGAAGGAGGTGTTTAGACATGTAGAGGGATGGAGTCTAATTCCACAAAACTATGGCCACTTAGAGATATCACCGGGACCCATTAGAAGGATCTATTGCACTTCTAAATCTGGAACAGCAGACTGTCCTGAGGCTTGAAAGAGGTTCAACCATTAAACTGCAGACTGCTTTGACAGTGAGTGTTGGTTAATTACAGGGGCAATCTAATTACAAGGTTTCGCTGTAATTGATTCCCTTTCAAGTGTGTGGAAACTTCGCTTGACATGCATTTGCTCCAGGAACTCTTGGGAATAGATCAGATCCTTGGGGCCGTTTGCATCTTGGAATCCAGGAGGTCATTCTGAATATAGACTGGAGTCCATAATAGAGGATTCTTCTGAGTCAGCCTTCCTTCCTTCCTTCCTTCCTTCCTTCCTTCCTTCCTTCCTTCCTTCCTTCCTTCCTTCCTTCCTTCTTTCCATTCAGTTCTCAGTTCACCCATCCATTCCGTACTCTACAGTAGTCATACACACATGCACCACTAGCCTCTCAGGATGGAAAGATATGTTGAATATAGTCACTGCCACAGGTAGGCATATAGTAGTTGGACAGAGTAAAAAATTGCTTAAAATTCTATGCTAATTATTGTGTTAGTGAGGTGTATAAAATGGGGAGGAAACGTGGAAGAGGACAACCTTGACTTTGATTAGTAGGCAGGGGTTTTGACACATGAGAGAGTGACACTGGCTGGGAGACAACACAAGAGAAATAGTAAAGATGGGTAAATGAACGGTGTGGGGATGTAGGGAGCAAAAACTCCAGAACTGTGGGAGAAGAGCAACAATGGCTGCCATGGTGAATGATGTAGGGTAGCAGGTACCATTGCTGCACTGCTTCCACACGTGATGAACAGGAAAGTTTTGCAAGCTCTGTGAAGACTCTGGAGATAACATCCTCTGAGCTATGACTATATGTTAAGCCTTTGCTACAACAAGATCCCATTTACTCAAGTGGGTGAGGTAGGAGTGTGTGCTTGTGTATGTGTGCACAGGTGTTCATGGGTGTGCATGAGTATGAGTGTGTGCCTGTGTGTGCGTGTGTGTGTTTCCATAGCACAGATGAGGACAGTGGAGGTTAGAGGACAGGAGTGTTAACAATAGGGTCACAGACACTATGTTCTAAAGTTATGTCCCTGTCTTGGGGCTGTTTGCTCTAGAATGGAAGCTCTTTTTTGTTGTTGTTGTTGTTGTTGTTGTTGTTGTTGTTGTTGTTGTTGTTGTTTCTGTACTGAGTAGTTTTAAGTCAACTTGACACACAAGCTAAAATCATCAGAGGAAGCTGCAATTGAGAAAATTCTTCCATAAGATTGGGCTGTAGGTAAGCCTCCAGGACGTTTTTAAATTAGTGACTGATTAATTAGTTACTGTGGGGGGCACAGCTCATTGTGGAAGGGGCCACCTTGGGGCTAGCAGTTATGGTTTTATGAGAAAGATGTTGAGCAAGCCATGAGGAGCAAGCCAGTAAGCAGCTCCCCTCCATGGCCTCCAGATCACCTCCTACTTCCAGGTTCCTGCCTTATTTGAGTTCCTGTGCTGACTTTCTTCAATGATGGAGGTGTAAGCTCACTAGCTTTTGGCCATGGTGTTTATAATAGCATTAGTAGTTAGTATTAGTGTTAGTAGAGAACTTCCCCAGGAAGGATGGAGTTCTGGATTCCATTCAGACTCCCAGCACAGAATAAACCAATGGGTGGTGCATGTCTATAATCTAGGCTCTTGGGAAGTGGAGGCAGGAGAATCAGGAGTTCAAGATCATCCGTGGTTATGTGGTTTGTCAGAGCCATCGAGCTCTTCTGTGCCCTTCTTCATCAACAGATGAAGTTGTGAACTTGAACTCTGAGGACACTGATACTTTGAGATTCCATTTTAATTAAATCTTTCCCCAGGCATAAGAACACTTTTTTTGTCTCTTAAATAAATCTTCCTAACAGCTCCCATAGGGCACTTTGTATCAGAATTAAGGATTCCAGTGCATAGGCCATACTGACAGCCATGTCTTCAGGGTGAACATGCCGCTCTAAGCTGCCTACACTTTCACATTAAATTCCTGCACACGGAGGGCAAGCATGTTCTTATCTTTAAGGTACATGACATGCATTTTTGATCCTGATTAATTATTGAGTTGTTCACAGGTCTCTTTTCAATTTCTCTAAAGGAGTAGAAATGGGCAGTAGACAGCTGTTGATGAATGACAGCAGGGTCGGTTTCCTCCTCTTGGCTACATGATTTAATAAGCTAATATACTCTAGTTGTGCCACACTTTCCAAGAGGTATGCACCTAAGGGAAGACTGAGCAGGTAGGAACAACTAAAAGAGAACTGCTTGTTTCAACTCTTACAACACAAGGCCAGCGGCCTGCAGTTAAGTCAGCAGAGAGCGAGGTATAAAGAAATAGCTCTTTATGTGTCTGTCTGGTTGTTTGTCCAGTAGTAGCTATAACATGGAGTTTCTCTTAAAATACTTTCCTGAATCCAAACTCTGTGTGTGTGTGTGTGTGTGTGTGTGTGTGTGTGTGTGTGTGTGTGTGGAGAGAGAGAGAGAGAGAGAGAGAGAGAGAGAGAGAGAGAGAGAGAGAGAGAGAGAGAGAGAGAGAGAGAGAGAGACTGTTGCTTTACTGAGTCTCAGCGGATAAGGTAATTTTCATGGTCCGCCTGGAAGCCAGGTATGGAGCTGCCTCTGTACTCCACCTACCTCCCACCATTTCCCCAAGATCTGGCTACACAGAAGCTGCCATATGGTATGGGGTCCATGCTGGTGGTGAGGGGCAGCGCTGAAGCTTCATCATGAAGCTTCTGTGTACAGCAGTAGCTCGAAGGCCAAGCACTTACATCCATGGCAGCTCTGGGGTGAAGAATGCACAGGTGCTCAGGGCAGCCTAACTGTGTCTGGTGTGTCCGTCATTCTTAGCTTAGCTCCAGTCTCCCGTTAGTACCTACAATGTGCTTCTTTTTGCATTAAAAAAAAAAACCCCACAAATTTCCTTATTTCATAACATCTCTCAAGCCTACAGAAACATTGAGAAGGTAGCCCAATGGATTCCCCCAGTGTCTTTTTCTCACACTCACTGTTTGTTAAATTCATTTTTTGTTTTATTTGCCTATTTGTGATCTCTTTTCCTTTTTAGCCACAAGCCCTCTCTCCACACATACATCTTATTATCATTTCCAATTCAAACCAGAGGAGGTTATACAGGCCACATCCTTGCTTACCCAACCCTATGGAAGCATACCTACTTTATGAAGAATGAAATTCTTTTTGAAGTAATTTTTATACATGTCATAATGAGTTTCCCATGACATTTTCAGACATCATGTGTTTTTTTATCATACCCCATTACTTTCTCCTCTTTCCATAGATTCCCTTCCTCTTCCGTCTAATTTCATGTCTTATTATAAATTAATTAATTAATTAATTAGTGTGACCCAATGAGTTCATTTAGGGCCACTTATGAACAAGGATATCCTCTTATACTCCCATGTCGGTCTCCAACATGAGAAATTTAACATGGACACAATACTAAGTCGACTTCTGGTCTGTATTTAAGCTTTGCGAGTCACCTCCCTCATCAGGGTTCCTAGCAATGGTCTTTCTCCATCAAAGATCTATTTTAGGACCATGCATTGTGTTTATTTGTCTTATCTCTTTAGTGTCCTTGTAGTTTGTATTGACAATCCTTCTTTTCCTCCTTTTATGATACTGGTATTTCAGAAACACAACATCTTATTATTTTGTGGAACTTTGTTTTAGTTTGTCTGAGTTTCTTGTGATTAAACTCCACAGTGAATTCAGCACAAATCTTATTGGAGAAGCACATCCAGGGGCTCAATGCCTACGCGATTCCTCCAGACACTGCGTTTTATTGCTTAGTTACGACGTTTCTTCACTCATTCACAAGTTAGCATTTTTTCTTTCTTAATTTGCAGGTGATGCTTGATATCGTCGCACACCTGTCTTATTTCTAATTAAATATCATTAGGGATGTTTGGGGGACTCAGGCTACACTTGAACTTGAGACATGGACAAAGATGACCTTGAACTCCTGATTGCCCTGGCTCCACTCTTTGAGCGCTTAGACATGTCACCATTATCCCTGACTTCGATGGATCATTCTTGGGAGTCAGATGCCGGCAAAGCATGGTTACTTTTCATGTATATCAGATTTTCCACGCTTGTTAATTGTTTCAGTATACTTTGAAAGCATGTTCTTATCTGCTCTGTGGGATAGAGTTTGTTTCAGATGCTTACATTTAAGAATCTGGTTGAGTACATCATTAAGGGAACTAAGACTAGTGCTGAGAACCCGTCAAACTATTTCACTCAAATATTCCATTTTGTCAGCTCACAGATCACAGGGCCAAATATCATTAGGATGAGAAGTAATATAACTTCTCAAGTTAGTTCCCTCCCCTCTTACAACACATTCCAGGCCAGACCTTCTGCCGCCGCCAGCCAAATGACTGCTAAAATGGGCCATGTAAATATCAAATAGTTATAGCACAGCTGAAAATTGGGGAAATGTCAGCTTTGGTGACTGAGTGCCAAACACCTGGCTCTTTGGAAACATCTCCTGCTTTATTGCCATGTTTACTTTTCATTTAGCTTGTTTGATGTCGTAAATGTCAAAATAAGAATAAAGGTGCAATGGAAATAAAATATCAAAGAAAGGCAGACTTCATCCCAATATTGGCTCTGGCAACTAAACAATATGGGACTATGGGGAAAATTAAATAATTTTTTTTCTAGTCCCAAGTTCCCCATTTGTGAAATGAGATGGTCGAGGTGAACTTTTAGACAGGCTCTTAAACTAAGGATCCTATGACCTGAAGACTAATCAGCACTTTTTTTTATTTGAAACACAAAAACTGTTCACCTAGAATGTTCGATTCAGCACATTTGGATCCAAGATTATTTTGGAATAGAGCAAACACCAGTAAAATGGCTCCAAGCCTTCAGAGAATAGAAGCATCAGTTCGATTTAGTGCAAAGCGACTCAAACGGTTTCAGGCTATCGGAATGACTGTCTCTCCCGAGAGAGAGGCAATCTTGCACGGCGTGGTATGACCAGACCCAGAGCAATGTGCCTCATTTGGGCAGTCAGACTATCAGGGAGCCATTAAAACACCAGAGACATCTTCATGAAACACAGTCGAGTGTAATGGGCTGTTTATCTTGAGGAAGAAAAGGTTTCAACGGATGAAGACATAATAGTCTTTGGAAAACAGGGAGGTCATTTTGTTTAGATGGAGCATCTTGTTGACTCATCTCTCCTGCAGGGAAACTACAGCTCGCTTGGTGTCTGTTGCACCGTCAAGTCAGTGAAGGTGTCCACATAACCAGGCATTCTGTGTGCATGCAGTTGCGATTACTGCTCTTGCCTGCTGCTTCCTCAGGGACCTCACCATGCTTCTACGACATCAGAAAGCTACCTGAGAATTAAGTGTTTGTAGAGATGCAATGAGAGGGAAGGGCTCTGCTCTCCACACATAGTTTCCACACGTCAGCGCTTCTCAATCGTTGATGTGCCTATTGGTCTTAATGCCCGGCTCTGCAGAGGCATCTGAGATTCTGCAGTTCCCACAAGCCCGCCACCATTTGATAGGCATGCACTTATCTGCTGGTTCAAGTATCGCATGGCTACATGATCTGAGCACGGCTTTTAGAGCCTGCCTCCCTAGCACCATTAACACCTATGTCCAAGGAGAAAGGATATGCCAGAAAGCTCCAGCAGCCTCATTTTCACATCAAGTTTTCACTTTTCCTCTCATTACTTTATGGAGATTCATGTTTTCCAATTGCCAAGTCTCTATTCACATTCTGTGTTGATCTTGTGGGTCTTGGGCTGATGGCCACCTACCAATTACCCAGTGAAAGGACAATATTTCCTGGCAAGTGTTGGGTTTGCTTATCATAGACTGTTACATCAGTTGATGGCACTGTTTTTTTGGGGGGGGTTGTTGTTGTTTTTTTGAGACACAGAGCTATGCACACATACATAGGCACACACACACATACACACACACACACACACACACACACACACACACACATTGGCACATGCCCAGGGTGGTATAGACTTTCTCAGGATAGTTTTCACTGCATTTCTTCTACAAGCCATCCTGGTTTAATATTAAGGGATTTGTGTGTGCACAAATGCTGCCTCTCCTTGGCCACTTACTTTCTCTGCATTTGGCTTCATAAATCTCAAGCAATCATCTTGCCAACCAGGGTGTCTTGTGTGGTGCCTTTCTACTGTTTATTCCTTAAGGAAACTTTACCTCATCTGCAACGTTGCCAGTTTTGCACTCAGAACCTTGTGGAGTGTTGTGGTACAATTTTATGAAAAATATCTCTCACAGTCAAAGAGAATAAACCTTTCCTGGACCTCACAGCCAAATTAATAAAATGCCTTGATAGCACTTAAGACATCATCTGTTGTCCTACTGTGCACACTCAGCCTGCTGGTTTAACCTGTCTTTAAGAGAACAATGTTACAACCAACCCCACTTGCTTTGGATTTCCAATATCATTAGCTTTTTCAACCTAAGCTACTGCTTAGCTTTGATCTTAAGTGATGTACCTTCCATGCCCCTGACCCACAGTAATACACGTGTGTGTGTGTGTGTGTGTGTGTGTGTGTGTGTGTGTGTTGTGGTAATTGTTTATTCAAAGTAGTCAACCAGTTGGGAGAAATCTTACATAATAAAAATATGGAAACAGCATATTGACAGTTTGTTTGCTGTACTTTGTGTCTGCTATGAGGTCCGCTGGGTTCAGTTGTGGTCAGTTAGATTCAGTGATTTAATCCCTTGTAAAACACCATTAATAATTTTTATAAAGAATGCTCATTTCTTTCCCACTTAATGTTTTCTGTGCTGTTCAAATAAATACAGAGCAGAGCTGTTTGTCATGGACACAACAATAGGAAGAGACACAGACCAAAAACCACGAACTACAGACAAAAGACACAGGGAGAGAAGTGGAGAATTCAAACTTAGGTTTACTCATCATCAAACGAATTCAAGCGCAAGTCTGCGATTTCATTGCTAAATGTGATGCCCATATGGTTTTATGCCTCTTGATGTTACTTTTAATGCATTTAACCAATTCAATAGAGGATGGTTCTGTTCCTTTCCTAAACGGCACCCTGCAAGTAATTACACAGTCATTGTGGCCTCCTGAGATTTTACATTGTAAGCAAAACATTACATGTTCTTTAATCGTTACTTGAACGGCAGGTTTTTGAACTTGTATACTATACCAGTTGTTTTAAGAGCCACATGGCTTTGAAGAGGCTCACAGGAGTGAGAATTCTACATCCATTGCCCTAGGTAGATTGCTGCCATCAAAACAGCAGTAACCCTCTCTTGGTGCCTATGATTCACAGATCACCAGATGGTATTCTTTGAGGGAAGGAGAATGCTACCACACCAAGCCTCACACTCTGGGCTTGCCTGTGTTTACAGAGGTTCATTCACATGGACAAGGGCTTGGAGATTTGAACATGTATCTACCCCCAGTGCTAGCTATCCAACCTGCCTTTCATTCGTTCAAGTGCAGCACTACTGACAGACTTCTGCACATCTCTCTTGACAAGACAGTAGGTAAACAGTCTCTTCCTAGCTCAGTGTGCCCCCACTATCATCCATGTGGTTATATAACAGTGATCGTCTAAAAAAAAAAAAAACATAAAGATGACCTGTTTGCTGAAATGTCACATGAAGTGTGACACTGGTCATCTATCTAATGGAATTTAAATAAGAGTTATGTTGGCTCCTAATAATAATACGCCAGTGTGTTACACTTAGTCTCTATAGGACAGCATCGACAGTATGTTACATTATACCTTGAGTTCTGAAAATTCAGTAATTGTCTTGCTAATGAACCACCAAGGTGTTAACTATTTTCCTGCTTCTATTCAGCATAACACTGTGATGTAATAGAAAGGCATAATCATTTCCATTTGGTATCTTATGGAAGGATACGGTGTGGGTAGAAGAGGCAGAAAAGCGGAGGCAGAGTGAAGGCAGGCGTCATTGAAAGAGTGTTTCCTCTTGTTCTGGTCTTATCAAAAATAACTTTGTCATTTATAAATTCTGACTCAACCCCTCTGGCCCCTGACCCCCCCAAACCAAGCCAAACCAAACCAAACCAAAACAATTGATGCTCCGGAAACCCAATGACCTTTGCTCTCTATCAGCCTACTTGATATTTTTTGAAACGGTTTTTGCTGTGTAGCTCAGGCTGATCTTGAACTTGCTATCTTCCTCCCAGCCCTCACGTATTGCTGGAACTACAGTCATGTGCCAGCACGCCCAAAAATATTCTTGAAATTATATCATTATTCTTGCCAAAATTCTACCGGACTTGGGTGGCTCAGTGAGAGGACATGGGACAAAGACCTACCTGCACACTCACTGCAAGAGAAGAGCTCCATTAATACTTGCGTCAGCAAGTCCATTCCGAGCTATGAGCCCTCGAGATGGCCCTAGCTACACCACTGCTCTAAAAGTGTGATCTCAACAGAAAGAGAGAAAACCCAGATCAAACCAGTCGAACAAACCAAACAGCCTGCCAGATGTTCTCTCTGCATGGTATACCACATCTTAATGCTTCCAAGGTTGGCAGTGGTAATGTAGAAATTCTGGATCCAGCAAACTCTGTTTAAACACTGTCTTCATCATACATTGAAACGTCTGATAGTCAAACCATATACATGCTGGGATTTGTAGTTCCAAACACATGCTTTTAGGAAGGATTTTATAAACTTATGAACGAAATCTACAGAGCCTATAGTATGGTTTTTAGAGTGTCTACTATTAACTGTTGCCTGAGGAATTAAAATTTTCAGCTTAATCAGACATCCTATAATACTAAACTAGAGCTATTAGAAACAGTGCTAAATGTTCAGTGTTAGGCTTAAACGAAGCGTAACCGCTTGCGAATATACAGAAAGGCACTTCCAAATCTTGCTGATTTCTCTGCGATTTTGAACATGTGCTCAAAATTGGATATGAATTTTCTTTAGTGGAGTTGTAGTTAATAGTGAAGACAATAAACTCATTGTAAAACTGCTGGCTAATAATCACAGGAGGACGCTACTGTGAGGAGAAGCACAAGTCACTTAACCTAGGTACAAGAAGCAGGGGCAAGGGATGTAGTCACCCTTGACCAAGACAACAAAACCAACCCAGTCTGGTCTGGTTCAGCCTGCCTAAAATATCACACCCTGTCTTTGCCCAAAGACCAATGGTTCAGTACTATGGAGGGTGTGTGGAGGATTAGCAGCTGAGGACTTAGCAAAGGGTTGTTAAAAAAGAAGATGCGAGGGGAAAAGGTAGCATGGGGAGGGGGACGTAGTAGATTAGGCATCCACTGGAGAACTGGAGGTACCAGCATGGCATCAGCAGCTTGCTGGGAGGTCGCCACTGTGGCACGCTGAGCCATGGAGGCTGAAAGCATCCACGGCCCACGTTGGCGACTTCTTAGTGCATGGTATGGAGAAAATCTAAATGGACCTTCGGTGTTTGGATCTAATATACTAACATGATTTATTTACCTAAACAGGTTCCCCTTTATGTAAATTTTAAGGGAAAGCTCAGGTAAAACCATAAATTAAAAACAAAACTCAAACCCTTGGGACAACAAAATGTCGGATTCAAGAGCGGCTAACAATCTTAAGATTTTTACGGTATACACGTTCTCTACTTTATGTGCTGTGAAGCTTAAATAAGTGCAAAATCTGTACTGAATTCTGTGATAAAGATTAGTTATGGACACAAATAGGTTGCTTTTAGTTTAGTTCCCTTCTGAAAAAATTTTTTTATATAACAAAAGAAATTACCACTAATTCTTCATCCCCAAGAAAAAGCATCTTAGTTGAAAATATAAGTTACATCACTCCGTATTTATATTCCAGCAGGAAATGAGTTGGCTTAGAAAAATATTCAGGGACCACGGGTACTTTTGCTCCTGCCGGTAGTTTTAACTCACTCCCACAGAAGCAAACAGGCACGGAGACACTGGTGGGATTAAGACGATGGGATACTGATCAGCAGTAGACAGCTTTGTCACAACGGATGCTCAAGTAATATTTAATCGCCATCGATCCCTTCGTGAAAGTCGAGAAGGAAGCGAGAGCCTAAATCTATCACTAACAAGAGCCATCTTAAGTTACTGGGGTAATCAATTCCCTCTGGAAATAACTGGTTAGCCAGTGGAAAACAACTGTACTCCAGGGAACAACGCATCTCCTTCGCCTGAGGAACACACACACACACACACACACACACACACACACACACACACACGAGACAGTGAGTGTGAAACCAAGACTATGTTCCTGCCTGCAGTCTGTCTGTCTGAAGGAGATGTCACCTTTCATCTTGCAATGAAGGATCAGAATGAACTGAATGGCTGTTGTTAAAAGCCTGCGAGTGAATGTTCTACCACAAGTAGAGCCTGTAGCCTTCTGTGTCAGACTCGAGAAGCCACTCGCAGAAGCAGGAAGTTACAGACAGGGAGGCTCTGCAGGAGTTTTAATTGGACTATTTTTAAGGCTCCATGTGAACAGCCCTCATCCACTCCAGATTGTTATTTACAAAGCACTTTGTTTTTTAAAATATCTCGATCACAGAAAGTACAAGATTTAGAAGGCATAGGACACGATTCAAAGGGTTTCTGTTTTATACCTGCCTTAATACAGACAAATAGAATTAGCCTTTCCAATGAGCCCAACGCTGGAAGCAGCCTCAGTCCATATGCAGGCTCCTGGTCTGTGCTCTGAAGGTTGTGTTGGGATTTTAACTGAAAATATTTGACACTGTTTGGACTGTGTTTGTTCATGTGTGTGACTAGAGTCAGGTACACACAGGATGGAGCTAAACCTGGGAAGAAGCCATTCTTTAAACAGAGCAACACTAGGGAGGGTCCGTCTACAGACTAAATGACAGTCTTGGGGGAAGAAAGTGGGTGTTTAAGAATGTAACCAAAGAGATGTATCATGAATCAGGTTGTCAGAGGTGATTTGGGGACAAACAGAATTCCCATTCAGACAGTGCGGTGTCTGAACTTTTATGTTCAACATAATGGTCAAGTGTGAGGGGAAAGGCAGGGTGCTCTGGAATTTTGGCAAGAATGCTGATCATGGCTTTTGCTTTGTAACATTTTCAAGTTAAGCTTGGCAAAAAGGGACGTGTGAGCTTCGCTGCAAGCCCTGGTGTGCTGTTACAGGAGCACACGTCACAGTGGGAACAAATGGACAGTCTTATAGTCACATTTTGTCTCGTCTTCCAAAGTGAAATCAAGCCTTCAAAAATTGTTCTAGACCATTTAAATTTCAATAGCACTCATTCTTAAAATATTCTGAAAATTGAGTTAAATTTGTTTTGGAGGGTGTGTCAATTCACCAGATTGTTTCTTCAGTTTTGCATTCCCAGGAACATATTTTGGAAAAAAAAAAACCCCACAAAATCTCCCAACCAAAAACGTCATAGAAAGTTCTTAATAAATTGTATTAGGTAATCAACTATGAATTCTGTGTATACGAGAAAGTTTCTGAGAGCTGAGTCTGTTGATTCAAATGTTTCTCTTTTATCTTTGTGAAGACACTATTTAATAATGACATGTAAAGAATGAAAGTTTAAATATCATTCTTGTGTGAAAACAAAGCATACAATTAAATCAGTCCTTTGCTGATTTTTTTTCCCCAGTAGTGGGAGAGTTCCTTTGACTTTAAACTTTCAAGACAGGCAGATTGTATTTGCTACATATTTTTAAATTATACTAATCATTATCCGTCAAATGTGACATAATCCCATTAATGACTTTCAAAACAGGATGATGTCAGTGACAGGGCAATGCTATTGGAATTCTACTCGGCTGATTCAGAATTCTTAGCAAACTTAGGATACAATCAGTAATATGCTTTAGATGAGCTACAATTAGTGCTGGGCTTTAGATAACAGTCTGTGATAGTTCAAAGGAATTTCCCCAAGACCTGGAAATTAAATATTAAGTCATGCACGCAGCAGCGTATTTGTTCTGTCTCAAGGAGTCTAAAAGATACTGGAGCAGCATCATTGGCACTCACACAGACACACCGGATGGCTGCTAGGTGTGGGGGACACCGCCTATGAGGACTGCTAGCTGAGAGAAGCCCCAGGGAGAAACATGTCAAGGGATTGGGAAGGAGCTCCGCTCACACTTCAGAACGCTGAGTTAGTGTTTGGGTTATCTCTCCACCACTCCGCTGCATAATTTTATCATGAGGAAGACTCAACCTCGTGCATGAAAACTAAAGTCAAGGTTAAAGTAATCTTCTAGCTGAGTACAGCGCTGGCATCTGAAGAAGCCCCTCCTGAGAACCCGCTCCACTGTGACTACTGGGACAGGTGACAATGTCCCGTCACCTGACGGGGGAAATACATCATGGAACATTTAAGAAAGAATGCTTTACGGAACACCGCGAGAGCGGCTAAGTGCTGGGACTGTGGAGCGCCCTGGGCAGGCGGGAGAGGCGGCAAGTCTGGCTGATGTTTGCCCTTCAGCTGACATACGTGAGAGGTGCAGCGGCAGGATTGCTAGGAAACATGGTCACCTCCTCGGGGTTCCTCTGCGAAGATCCCAGAGCCGGCTTCAAGGCACAGGCTCAGGACTGCCCAGAAAGCAAACTTCCCCGCACAAGTTCCCGGTCTTTCCTCCGCATCCCACCCTGGGATACTGTCCAGTGTTACTGGGGGACGTAAACGCCTGGGTCATGGTGCCCCTGTCACTTGTTGAGTTGGGCGAGGGCATCTCTGGACCCAGGAACTTGGGGAGCACTGGCTGTTCAGTCGACCTGCTGAGGGAGGTCTCTTACCTGCATGTGTCCCTGGTACATTCTGCTCCAGCGTCGTCAGGGCTCCCGAGGCCGATGACTGCTCCCCCGAGCTGGCTCGTAGGGAGTTGCAGGTCGGGCAGCGGGCGCGGGCTCTCCGCGGGGCGCCCCGGCTGTGGGTTACAGAACGCAGGCGGGCGAGAGGGCGGCTGGGCGAGCGGCGCGCTGCGGAGCTGTCCTCCACGCGGGTGCTGAGCGCGCGCGGGCACGGGGACGCGGGGCCGGGCTCTCCGCGGGCGCAGTGCCGCTCGCCGCGCCTCTCCAACTCGCCGGTCCTGTGCCCCACTCTCCTCGCCTTTTACGAGGCTGCAGCGTCCCCTCCCGCCTCCGTCCGGACGCCAGCCCGCGCCAGCCGCCGCCGCAGCTGCCGAGCGCAGGGCGCGCGCCGCCCTCCGGGCCGCGTCGCCGCCGAGAGCCACTGGCCCGGCGCGCGCGCTCTCGCGGAGCCGGGGGCGGGAGGGCGGCTCCAGCGAGCGCGCTCCCGGACGGTGCTCCGCTTGCTCTCCCTGGTGGCTCATAGAAGGAGGAGTAGATCCTGGGAGAGAGAGAGAGAGCTGTTCAGGCCTGGAACCGCGGACTTTCCAATGCAATGTTGGCGACTCCGAGGCCCGGGACTGACCACCAGCTGGAAGAAAAGTGGGAGAGAGAAGGTAGTCTTTCTCGAGAGAGGTTACAGAGAGTGTGTCCTGCAGACAATAGGCCACGTCTAGGGGCTTGGAAGAGTTTGTAAGCTGATTGGGCTCCAAGGAGTTACCTATGCATCCCACTTCCAGTTACCTCTGATCATACTCCTTAAAAATCACACACTTTCTCCCCAGAATTAAAAGCACTCCGAATCCGGTGTAGTTGTTGTCTATCTCCCTTAACGTTACTTCCATGACATCAGGAATCTCTGTGCACTAGCATAGCCCAGCACAGCACAGCCCATCCTGACAGGTGGTAGGTATCCAACAAATATTTGCTGAAGGAGTGTCCTGTTCCACAGATTGAAATACGTAGGCGGAGTGTTTAAATAGGTTGAAAAGACTGTATAGTATGTTTGTCCTCCTGCATGTACACACTAGCAGCAAGGTAGGTGGTTACAGAGCCCCAACCTCGCAGTAACTTTTCTTAAAGGTAGAAGTATGAGAATGCAAACTCCCTAGGATTTGTGTTCCTAAGATTCTGTGACCAGGGAAACTTCACCGTGTTCAGAGTGTGGGCAAGAGTTGGGGGAAGGCAAGTGGTCTGTTCATAGGAAGGTCACTTCTCCACCTTAACTTTCATATTGGCTGGTGAATCACGGGACACCCATTGGCATCTTAAAAATAAACATGTAAACAAATACAATCGAACAATGCACAGACCCGTGAGGGGACATGAACTTGAGAAATGGTTACTACAATTTAATACATTGAAGTCCTAAAAACAAGCAGGCAGGAGAGCAGAAAAATAAACAGGAAGGGTCTAAGACCTGCTGGCCACAGCCGGACTGGTATTATATCCCAGCTGTGATTAATCAAGAAAAAATCTCTTTAGGCTTCTGTTTCAATACAGTGTGATCAAACTCATTGCTCTATACAGAAAATCAAGCATGTGCTTAGGTAAAATACCAGCAATGTCTTGCTTTTTAGATACTGTGATATACCTCCTGGGTTTGGCTTTCTTTTTCTTTAATGGAGGGGGCCAATGCCTAGAGGCAGGAGTCTGGCTGAGGTGCTAGTAACAACTTCTTCCCCAATGTTCTTTACAGCAAAGGCTCCACCATTTTTCTTTATTGACAAGATGGTTGCTTTTGCAAACCTACACATAAATTTGGGAAGAGGGAACCTCAATTGTGGTATTGCTCTGTGGGGCGTCTCCTCTACATCCTCTGTATCTGCTCCTGCCTCTAGGTGCCTGCCTAAGTTCTTGCCTTGATTTCCTCAATGACAGACTTGGACTGACTGAAACATGTAAACCAAACAACCTTTTTCATCCCAAGTTGCTTTCGTCTTGGTGTTTAATCACAGTGTTAGAAAAGCAAACTAGATCTGAAGGCAAATGTAGATACCCTGTTGCGGTAAATATTTGAAAGTCGCTCTATGGTCGCGGTGGGTGCTCATGGCTCTGCACCTGCCCAAGAGCTCTGGATTCATGAATGAAAGACTCACATGAATCATTATTTTAAATATGCCTTACTAGCTCAATGGCTGGGTGCTTCCAAACCTCCTTGCAGCTAGCACACATTCCCTTCTGCTATTCCTGAGTTAACACTTTCTAAATCTATATTTTATCTTTGCTGCTCTGTTTCCTTCAGGGCAGTCCATCCATGGGGCCGCTTTCCCTTTGCACTTACATTTCAGTAACCGTCTCACCCTCCTGCTCCTTCACAGCTGGCCTGGTCTGTCCTATGCCCCCTTCATGGTGGACTCACTTCTTTCCCTCCCCTGGTTTCTGGCCCAGGAATCCTAAAAGTTCCGCCTCCGTTCCCCTGCCCAGCCATTGGCAACTTTATTGCCCAATCAGAGCCAACTGGGGGCAGGCTTCCTTTAGTCTATATGCAGAGCACTAACAGGGTTTTTTTTTGGGGGGGGGATAACACAAATAGCATTCGAACACAAGCTGCTACAGTACCCTGTCTGTGTGTGGTCTGCTGGTGACCAACTACAAGGAAAGAGTTGAAGATTGTAAATGACTGTGCACATGAATATGCAAAGAGACGTTTTCTAGTTCAGATACAAAGGAGCGCTGATTTTCTGGGATCTCAACCACTACAACATTTAAAAGGGAGTTATTTATATGATCCGAAAAACATGGGGGAAACTCTCATATTTTGAATGGAAAGTTTTGGAAATCTGTGAAGGAACGCTGGCACCACGGACTGAATCTGTGATATGATTATATTATCTCCTAGCAGATACAAGGAGCCGATAGCTGTAAAATCAGTCAGTGTGGCTAGCAACTAGAGTTCAAGTAAGAATTCTCATTTTTAATGTGTAAACCTAGGTAATTCATTCATAAAACCTTGGGAGTGGAACGCCCCTCTGTGCGGGTATTCTCCTCTTAGGCAATGGTTAGAAGATAGCTGAGTCACATGAAAATCTCTGAGGAGTGTATTTGAGGGAAGCAGGACAATGAGGCTCTGCTGGAGGATGCCAAAGGAAAGCTTGCGAATGGGGGTTGTCAGCACACAGCAGGGAAGCCATTTTTTTCTCAAGGAAGTCTGGACCTGGATAAATGGGTTTGTCTAAGAGTCAGTTTCTGGTGCCTAGCACTGTTGAATAGGATTTGCTCAAGTGGGGATCCAGGATGTTTGGGCTGTTCCAGTCTCATAGTCTAAGAGACTGAACATTCCTACGCTCCTTTGCTCATATTCGTTGCAAGCAGGGTATGTGCATGCGCGAAGTTCAACTTCCTGACAGGAGAACATTCTACCACAGCAGAAAGATAAATCAGCCTAGACTCTTCGAAAGACCTAAGGAGAAACCACCACTGAAATTTCACCTCTCCTATTTATGATTTTGCATCTAAAGGTCTTTCCTTCGGTTTTAACTTTAAGCCTATGCTTTGACACAAATATGTCCTTCCCACCCATACACAAACACAAGGTCTGGGTGAAGGTGGTTGGTTGAGTTTCTGTTAAAAGAGTCTGCACCCCGAGAGAACACCGATTCACAGAACCATCTAACAATTTATATCTCCTAAATGTTCGTTCAATCTAGCCTTTCAGCTAAAAATACAAAAAAGGAGTGTTGACTTGTAATATATTTGTAGAAATGCTTTTTTATTTTTCACAAATTAGGTTGTTTTAAAGGAACCTTGTAAGGAATAACTGTACATAGTATCTTTTTTCTATGATTGCAGAAATAGACCCTCCTCCCCTTTTTGTATAATCTCTGCTCCCTTCTCAAAGAATCATGGCTAATGTGACTCCCCTTAAACTTAACTAGACAGTGGGCTAGGAAAGGGTGGTAGGACTTGAAACAAAGTCACAGCATCTGTTTGATGCTAGGAATATTTGGAGAAAAAGGGATACCTTTGCCAAACATTTGTCTTATTTATACTTTTACAGTTTTTATGTTGATGCTAAGTTTTTACATAATTTTATTTGTGCTAAGACAATTTTGAAGATGAATGTGTAGGTTGACTAAATTCCAACAATTCACTACATATTATAAAATTGTCTGCACACATAGCATAAGACGAAAGGTCAGTATGGATCTTTTAGCCACTCCTACACACAGACATAGCGTTTAGTGACAATAATACCACTAAACTAAGATTCAGCCTGACTTAAAGGTGGCTAGGCTGTATGGCAAAAATCCATCAAGGCATTCTCTGCTTCTTGGGAAAATAGTTAAAAGATTTTTCTTTTTATATTGTTTGTAACTGAGAGTGGATGTGATTGAAAATCAGATCTAAGCCTCAGAAAACATTGCTCATTTTGTCACTAAACCCCAAGGATCCTTGTTACTAAAAAGTCTACATGTACTCCAAGGTCTATGTGTGACTGGGAGCTTGTTAGAAATGTCCACTCCAGTTCAGGACCCAATGCACCGAGCTGGAATCTGCTTTTGAACGAAGCCCTCCAGTTTGCTTTGTATGTATCTTAAAATCTGAGAGGCATAACTGCTCAGAGAGTTTAGTTCATTTGTGGAAAAGTGTGCAAAGCTAGCTTTCAATCTGCCTGTGCTCGCATGAAGACATCAGTACCAAGAGTGAAGTGCAGCCATGTTCCTCTCCATGTAATCCATTCTGGCTGTATTTTGAGCAGACCTGTGGGTTTGCCATACAATCTGAGCTCACCGCCTTTCCTGTGGATTGGCTGCGGTCAGTACAACTCACACCATGAGAAGGCTCCGAGGCTTGGGAAGGGCCCAATCAACTCTGTATTGATCAAAATAATTTTGCTTATCAGTGAGCAAGTTCTCCTGTGTGTTGTGAAATGAATATTGCATATCCAGAATGTTACATCTTTGGGAACGCTGTTCTTGTGGACTAAAGGGGAAAATGAGGAATAATAGCCTTTTGGTGGTTCAGACCCCTCTTTATAATCTGTGCAGTTAAAACCCTGCTGTGGAAAGATGGTGTAGAAGAGAACAAAAGTCAAAATAGCTGTGGACCCAAATTACTGCGACTAATTGGTTTTTATTGTGTTGAAGGAGGAACATTTTGTTAAAGTTTGTCCCTGTGCCCTCTTTTGTCTCTGACACAATGGCAGGAATAGCTGCTCTTCTGGGCTTTTGATCTGGGAGGATTGGAGAAGCACACACAGCCAAGAGGCTTCCTAGGAGCCAGATGAAGAAAAGGCCAGCAATCAGGGATGCTGGGCCCTGAAGATGGTGACAATGTTTTATTCAATAAACAAACAAACAGAGCTCCTGTTAGGTCAATTTAAGAAATTATAGAATATAATTAGCATTTCTTCATTATTATGCTGGTGTTTTTTTCACATACCTACATTGTACTAAACATTAAACACATCTTTTGGAATCTTAATCTTTGTTTGCAAACAAAGTTCACCTTATCCTCCTTGCTTCTCTATTGATTGCCGTCCATGGTTTCAAAGCTGCTTTGCGCATGCTGGGCTTCTGCTCCCTCCTTCCCTGGAGTCAGATTGGCTCCATGGAGGCAGGTCCCACCACTTAACCCAAGCAGTAGCATCTATGCAGTCCAACCCTATCTTCAGTTCAAAAACCTTCACTGGCTTTCGAGTGTCTGACAAGCCAAGCCATCAGCTTCTTATTCATAGCTTAGGATCCATTCTTCTCAGAGTCCCTTTCCTCAGACCTTCTGCCTGAGAAACCAACCAATGTGAGGGGAAAGAGCAGGCTCTTGGGATGGGACATGTAAGTCCTGGTACCCTTTGGCTCTGCTCCCTGCAGTCCTGCTGTTGCTGCCTCACACATGGTCATCCTATCATTTTATGTGGGAGCTGGGAACCCAAACTCTCGAACTACAAGCACTCTCGACCATCCCTGCAACACAGAAAGGCCATCTTGAACCTTCAAATAAATATTTATGCTGAAATCTGCACAGCTTGGTCCTGGAAACCTGGCTGGGAGAAGAGGGAATGAAAGAAGGACAGACACACAGACACACATACAGAAAAGCTGGGATCCATACCTACTACACCAGTCTGGAACCTTAGCCTGCTTATTAAGTACAGTATGGGAGGAGGGGCAAGTCAGCCTCTGCACAGGAACAGTCTCTGGTTGCAGTCATGAGGAGAAGGAAGCTGGTTTTTGCACATATGGATAACATTTATGCTGGGACCAAAGGAAAACTGCCACCTCCCTGACCTAAGGAAGGGTCTGTCAATTCCCATGGGTCTTGGACAATGGGGTTCCTGTCAAAAACACACATTTACTCAGGGCCTTCTCTGATCTCCACACACCTCCCATCTGGTAGGAATTCCTTTATGAGATGAGTTCTTAGGCATTTATAATCTCAGTACTGAGTAAGAAGTTAGAGACAGGAAGAACTCTGGAGTTTTCTGGCCAGTGAGCCAGCTTACTTGGTGACTTCCAGGCCAATGAGAAATCCTGTCTCAAAACAATGGTGGATGATACCTGAGGAACAACACCGCTATCCTTCCTACGAATACACAACATAAGGTAAAATTCTCTCGATGCTTCCCCTTTGCTCAACTATTTTTATGCTTTTATTTCTGTTAAGTAGGGGCAGAAGGACATGAGAGACTAGTTTTAACTATTTCATTTTCTTTCACAATTCACACCTTTGTAGAAATTCTGTATGATGATCACTAAGGAGCATATTTTCTTCTGGAGTAGTTGTAGAAGCATGGAAATGTTGATGATAAGATTATTTTAAAAATAACTTAATGTGAAGACAAAAATTCAATTACAATTATTTTTTTAAAAGAAAGCACGAATGGATGGGGCTGGAATAATGAGTCTGGAGTTAAGAGCACAGCTAGTTCTTCCAGAGGACTCAGGTTCCACTTCAAGCGCCCTCCTGGGCAGCTCACAACCATCTGTAACTTCAGGGAATCTGATGTCTTCTGGCTTCTGTGGACACCAGGCATGCATGTGAACAGACCTGCATGCAGACAAAATACCCATACATGTCAAAAAACAAAACCAAAATATCACAAAGGAGTAAGCCTTTTTAAGAGATACCTTGCAATTTTAAGAGATTTAAAAAGTCAACTCTGGAATTGCTTGGCAGCTTTCTGTGCTTGAAGCTACCGGGCTGGCCCTCCCCTTCCAGCTCTGTGCTTCTGGTGCCTTCCTCTTGGAACTTTCCATGTTCCAGGGCTGGGGAATCTGTGCCTTTGCTTCTGGTCGCCACTGTGTCAGCTACAAATGAAGCTCTTGTTACTCTGGTTGGTTGGCGATCACACAGTGGTTTTCTGGATTATCAGTGTCACCCCAAAGGGATTTCTAATTACTTATCTACAGATCTTCCTCCTCCACAAAAGCTCTGAGTGCCTAGCAAACAGACAATTCCCTCATCACTGCTGTCTCCTCAGTGCTGCACGATGGACTGAGCTGCACAATGGGCTGAGCACATTTCTACTTAGTAAATGCGGGTTGAAGCCTCAGCCTCCTTAGCTGTCTAAAGAGCACCAAATGTACATTCTAAGAGTAAGTACATAGGAAATGATGTTAACCACACAGTGTTATGTTCCTTAATTTTGCAAAATAAGGAACTCAGTACTGAAAACCAGTGAAACCTTTTAGTGTACCTAATGAAAATTGATTCCCAGGCATCTGCAATGTCAGCTCTATAAAGTGACAGCGAAGAGAGCCAGTGGAGACGCTGGGAATCACTCATCATGCACTTCTTGCTTGAATGAGGCAGGGGACCTGCTCCACCACCTCTTTGCTCAACTCAGATGACCTGCAATGTCTGACTGCTTCTGAGAGGAAGGGACCAGCTGGCCAGCCTCTTAGACTCTCTGCATAGTGAGGCTGGCCAGGAAGAGCTGAAGATGTGCTCGCCTACACAGTGGAAAGCAGGAAAACTATAATTTTTATAAACTGGTAGGTGGTTGATAAATGTTTGATAGTCTTTACTATAGATGGATTGGCCTGACTTGATACCATCCAATACTCCTAAGGGAGTCAGTTCAGTTGAGCAAATGGGGATATAGCTCAACCTTGGGAAGACCCCAAACTTTGCAAAGGAAAAGCAACTCATGACATAAATGACAATGAATTATACAAATTATACAAATACCTCTTATAAATAAAAACTTTAAAAACCTAATAGCAACATGGTAAGTACATGATCAGGAAATTCATAGCATTTAGAAAGAAAGAATCAATAGAAATAATCAGTAAATAAGTTATCAAAAATGGGTACAGATGTAGATCTGTTGGTATACTGCCTGCCCAGGGTACTGGAAACACTGGGTTCCATCACCGGGACTTCATGAACCGAGTGTGGTAGTGTATACCCATAATCCCAGCATTTGGGAGAAGGAGGCAACAAGATTGGGAATTTAGGGTCATTTTCTGCTACACAGTGAGTGAGAGGTCAGCTGGGATACATGAGACACTGTCTCAGAGAGGAGGGGGCAGGCAAAAATAATAATGAAAGACATGAAATGCGTACTTAAATGTAAGTGTCACTGTCACCAAATTGGAGATATTTTACTAACTATTTATTTGAAGATAATGCTCATTTTGGAGAAGGGTTGGAGATGAATCTTACTCTGACATTGCAGGGAATATATAATATATATGTATATAAATATGTATATATATATGTATATATATATATATATATATATATATAACAGTCTATCTTTTCAAGAGACTGTTTGGCAAAATAAATGAAATGTTTTGACATGTTTAAATTCAGGGACCTTCCATTTCTACTCTCCAAACTCAAAAACACTACTTTTATTTATATACGTGTCCATATGTGTGTGTAGGAGCTCATGAATGACAGATGAGGGTGCTGGATGCCCTGACATCAGCGTTATAGGCAATGGTGAACAGCCCAAGTTAGGTGATGGGGATCGAACCTGGGTCTTCTGCAAAAGCAGTTTATGCTCTTAATGGTGGAGCCATCTCTCCAGGCCCTCAAAACTTTTAAAAACAATCACAAAATTTCTGATATATTTATACGAAACATTTAATAATGGACTACTATGAACAATTTAAGTGAATTATGATAGCAAAATGATAATTTATTAATTTGCTTATGGGATAGTTCATCTTTTTAAAATAGAAACTTATGTCAGTAAATAGGGATGAGAAATGTGATTTTGGTTGAGAATGTATGTCAGTGGTAGAGTGTTTGACTAACATGCACAAGGTCCCGGGTTTAATCCCAAGTACTAACCCCTAAAAATAATTTCTCTTATAACGGATCCCAGAATGCATTTATACATTGGTGTATGTGGGTGTGGATATATGAGTATGTATATTATAATAATGTATATGTATATGTAAATCTGAGTGTATGTGTATGTATATGTGTGCATCTCCCTCTCTCTCTCTCTCTCTCTCTCTTTCTCTACATATATATATATGTACATATATATGTATATATATATATATATATGTGTGTGTGTGTGTGTGTGTGTGTATGTGTAATCTGACCCTCTCATCATGAATATTCTCTATCTTAACTTACAAAATGGAGGAATTCACCCAACATCAAAATTCATTATGAAAATAAATTTTTTAAAAGTATGTCAAAGTGCCAAATAAATGCTAGGAATATTCTGACTCCTGGCGAGAGGCTGGGTTGAGCCCAGTAAGCTCACCGTACCTGCCCCAGACAGCAATCGGCCATCCAGGCCCGTCTTGCACTTTGCTGTCATTCCCCACCCCTCTGGCGTGTTCACACAGTCAGGACTGCAGGCGGCTTTGACCAGAGCCCCCAGTGCCTGCTCAGGTTCCATTCACATCTATTTTCTGGCTCTCTAGTTTCTCTTTGCACTACAGCATCCATTTTCTCTAGTGTAAGTAGAAAACGCGTTTTGCATTTGTTAGTGCTCAGTTTCCATTTGTACAGCATACAAGCATGCATACTAATGAGGTCATTAAGAGTTTAATAATTAAGTAATTGGTATTTTACAAGCTTCATGCCATGCCAAAATTCTTCGCGCTTGTTGCAAAGCTGTTGAAGAGTATTTTGATGGCATTTGATGAAATTGTTTGAAGGGTTTGATGGGCTGAGAATATAGCTTATTTTAAGCAACAAAATATAGACTCTTGTTAACTGAAAATTTGCTATTTTTTAATATACTGAAGATAATGAGAGATGGTGTGTGTGTGTGTGTGTGTGTGTGTGTGTGTGTGTGTGTGTGAGAGAGAGAGAGAGAGAGAGAGAGAGAGAGAGAGAGAGAACATTTAAATTTATTTTGGAATTTCAGTACTCCTGGAATGCCCCAAGTCCTATCTCTCTGATATTGTGAGTTTATATCAGCTATTATGTTGTGTTTTCAAATTTTGTGAAATGAAGTTTGTCGTTAAGTTTTATCATCAGGGACATAAAAATGAGAGATTGATAGGGGCTTTGAATTTAATTTCAGTGACTTTTGTGGGTTAAGGAGGGAAGTAGACATTTTTGTAAAATAGAGATGGGAAGACTATTTTAGAAAACAATTTACTACGGTTAAAACATGAGTATATGACACGGGGTGTGAGACAAAGAATTGTAAGTCATTAAATGAGTACCTGGTCATAGTTCCCTTACACGTGCATGTCGAACATTCATACAGTTTCGCATCTTTGTGGCATGGCAAGGCAAAGACAGGACTCAGTGACTCGAGGTTATAAATCATAAGGGCATTGATTCATTATCTGAAAGGAACAGACCTGACTATTTTAAGTATGGCAGGACTGCTGAGCGCAGAAGAAGTCAGACTCTAGAGCTCTGTCCCCATCCCTGCCCCTTGTTCTCTAGGTGCCACACAGGTGTGGTCTTCCTATCTGGCCTTCGTAGCCTGGTGCACTGCTAATTTTTTGTCTGACATAGTAGGAAATCCTGTCATGCTTCCTCCCCACCTGGATGTCCTCTTCTTCCTCATCCTTGTCTTTGTCCTCCTACTCCTTGTGATTTTCCTAACCATTCTCCAGGCTTCTGGAGTAATTAAAAGCACTTTATCCCATGAGCACTCATAGGTTCCACCCTATAAAAACTTTCCTAACTGTGAAAACGGGTCATGCTTGGCAGCGAAACCTACCTATGGCTTGAACTTGACAGCATGGGACTCACGGCATAGGAAGAAGAAGAGTTGCAGGTCAGATGCTGCTGCTGCCGTGGTTATTCTCCTGTTTCCTGGCTCCAGCCATGCCAGACAGCGTTTCTCTTCCCCATCATTTATGGATAACTAAGTACTTCTCTTTCTTGAGTCTACTCAAGGACACAGCGTGGTTTCTGGAAGTGGCACTTAATGAAGAGGACTTTTGGTCTACTATGAAGAACAGCATAGGTCCTGCGGTCCATGTGACACCAGGGAGCATTGCTCTTACAGTTGCTCTGTCAAAATCCTACCGAGCTGTTTCTTTTTATACTTAGAGCAGAGAATCTTGAGCCCCAAAGGAAAAAAATCATCCCTACAGTCAGTAAGAGAAATAGTTGTAAAATCTTTGAGGTTAGAGAAGGATCCAAGGCTTTCACAGCTCTAAACGTGTTCTTTATGCTTGGATCAAACAAGCAACACGTTACTGGCTCTGCACTCTCTCAAGGGTTTATGTCAACAGAAAATTGTCCTTAAGTGTTTGATTAGCAAGTCATGGTTTCTCTAATATTGATTGTCATTCAGTGTGTGTGTGTGTGTGTGTGTGTGTGTGTGTGTGTGTGTGTGTGCGTGTGTGTGTCTGTGGGAGGATATTTTCATAGCAGACTCTGGCAGTCATGTGTCCCTTTCCCCCTGTTCTATTTCTAATGTCCATGGATGAGAAGCCAACATGAATAATACTGCTGTCATTATTACCAATTTAAGGTGTGCAAAATGTCTCACTGATATTTTGCAGCTATTATGCATGCTAGACAGATGCAGCTATTGTAAGTCACTGAACTGCACTGAATGAAGACCTTTCTTCCTTTCCTTGCCTGTGAAATGGAGATAACAATGCCTATCGTTAAGAGACCATTGTGGGGCCAGAGAGATGGTTCAGTGGTTAAGAGCACTGGCTACTCTTCCACAGGACCAATGTTTAATTCTCAGCACTCACATGACAACTCACATCTGTGTATAACTCTAGTTTCCAAGGATCCAAGGCCCCATCCATATACATTTGGGCAAAACATTCACTCACATAGGTAATTAATAATAATGTTAAAGAGAGCCAGTTACAAAGATTGCAGATGATTTCTAAGTGCTAAACCTGGCATTATGCACATCACAGATAAAGAATGATTTATGATAAATATGATTATGGTTATGGTGACTCCATATGGATGGAATGCCCCTATTCTCTGTAATGCAGGTTAGATCCAGCTTTCTAGTGTTATCACACCTGGGAGACATTGTTGGTGTCATCTCAAACTCTGGACCATATATTCTGACTAGGTCATTCACTGGAGTTTCCCAGTAAACCCTGCTACATTCCCTTCACAAATTCACCATCTTGCTGTACTAACCCAGAAAACTTTCTCCTTACACTCAACTGATCACTTCACTTTTGAATACAGTAGGCTAACAGGAAACCTAAAAGAACTCCCCATATATTCCTATACTCATATATTTTCTCCCGTTTGCATTCGTGCCTGGAAGCTTTTGCTCTCTTCTCCACACATTCTCTGTCCCTGGACTGTTCCATGTCTTTTGAGTGATGGACTTATTCTTTCCCATCTGGCTCATTTCCACTGTTCTAAACCATATATGGTATTGTTCACCTTCTAATACCACCATACTTTTCTGGCTAATCTAATTTATTTGGCTCCTGTTTATCATGCAATATCAAAACTGCTTTTATCAAGGTTGTAATTACCCATTATGTCACTATATGTGAACAGTTCTCAGTCCCCATCATACTCAACCTCTTGGCAGATACAGATATTCACTACTGCCTTCTTCATATCCCCTTAATCTGAGCCTAGGGTAGGCTCTCCCAATGGCATAGCCTGAGGCTGATCTTCATCATCTAGGGGCTTCACTGGTGTCCATGACTCCACTTACCCTCCTCCTTACCTTATCCTCTTCCCGGTTCCATGTGTTCTCCTGTTGAGGCTATTTTTGTCTTCAAATTTTTCTTGCTTCTGAACTTCAAGCTAACTTACATACTTGACATTTCCTCTCAGATGGTTGATACACAGCTCAACCCCTAACTCAAACCCCCAAACTAGACTTTTCTTTCCTTTTTCCTATGCAACTTTCTTCAAAGTTAAATGGCCATCCCATTCTTCTAGGTAAGGCCTGAAGCATTTGGTTATCCTTGGTTCCCTTCTTTCTCATGTTCTGCAAATTCTTCCAACCTTGCTGTAAAGTACAGTACAGGAGCTCCTTTCTATCTTTCAACACGCTCTCTCATCTCACTGCCTGGCTATGAAATAACCTCTGCCCTTGTCTTCCTGTTTCCAGCTCTTTTCTTTCTACAGACTTCTCCCCAGAAGCCACAGTGATTCTTTTCTCATGACAGTGAAATCAGAGCCAGCAGGTACAGTATTCTATGACATCATCTCCTCTTACATCCTGCTTTCTGCTTTGCTCAGCTGGCTGAAGCATACTGGCCTCCACTTTTGTGACATTCTAAGCCATGTGCTACTACATGGATCTTCTTGCAGATATCTGTATAGCTCTATTTCTCTTTCTCTTTTTAATCATTGGCTCAGAAGTCATTGTCAAAGAGCCCTGTGTGATCTTCTAGGAAATAACATCAAATTTCTCAGTGTCTTCAACCTTGCTTTTCTTTATGTTGTCTTGAATGTATTCTTCAGTGTGTTGTTTTGTGTCTTCAATCTGTTCCATAAAGCAGACTTATCTTACTAATGTTATATCTGTAAACACACATATGCATAAGTGTATTTTTACATACATATCTCTATCTATCTATCTATCTATCTATCTATCTATCTATCTATCTATCTATCTCTATCTATCTATCATCTATCTATCTTCTTCATCTTCATCATCATCATCATATATAGACATCTATCTGTCTGTCTGTCTGCCTGTTTATGCACATACATTTGGTTTGGCTATATTACTGTCACAGAACATTCAACCTGGTCTAGGGAGGTATCTTGTACTTCTCTGTGAAGTTTCTTCCATAAGCATGAACTCTACCTCTGCCCGCTTTGAAGTATATTCTGACAATTTTCTTATCCATTTTTGGCTTTGATTGATACATTCTAGCACTCATGCCACATGTAATCAAAGCCATTGGTAGGGATTCCTACGGCTTTAAATCTTGTTGCTGATACTGAGTTTGACCTGTGATTTTCCTTGACATGTCATTTTGCCTACTTTATACTGTATTATAGGTGCCTTCTACTTGGAAAGAGGAACTAACCCAAATGCATCTACCAGTTATTGGCAAGTGTACAGCTTTCATTGAAGACAAGTACACATTTTCAAACAGTGAAATGCCCAGCATGCACCAGATTAGAAGAATAATGTCCACTCCTTGGTAGGTTTTGGATCAGCTTTTGGTCCTGTGGTGTTTTGTTCATTGGTTTTTTTGGCTTCTCATCAGCCACTGATTGGCAGAGACAATGTTTTATTTCTAAGAAGCAGTTATTGAGAGCACCAAAATCTTCCCAGAAATGTTGATAGTTGTCAGTGGGAGCCATCAGTATCTTGATCTTTTGGAAGGCAGAATAGTATGCTCCATTAATGTCCTTGTTTTAGACCCAAATTTTGTTGCAAACAAAAACAAAAACAAACAAACAAACAAACAAACAAAAAAGTACTTTTAAGGACATATTCATTATGATGTATGCTCAAGGACAACTTTTGAAATGCAAAACATTTGGAAATCCTCTAAAATTATCAGGATTTTAGGCAAAAGATTTTGAAAAATGAATTTGTAGAAAATCATTACAAATGGTTTGATTATTTGTATTGTGTATTAAAGTGAATATGGTAATGATTTAAATCATACTGTGGGACATGTGAGCACATTAATTTAAAAACGGTTATGGAGTTGGCTGTATTATAATTAGAATTTCAATAAATCACTATTAATATAGTTCAGCAAATTCAGTAAATCTATTATATATCTGTCTTATCATCTATCTATCTATGATCATCTATCTTTTATTGATCTATTATCTGTATAATTTATGTAATATATGTTAATTTATGTACTGCAAAGTGTCATAAAATTCATTAATTTAGAAATTATTACATTTGCTTCTAAAGATCCTTACTAACCCTTTGTGGTTTCTGGATACTGGTTCAGCCTTCATGGCTACACTGACATTTCCTCCCTGTGCAGCCAAAGACACCTCAGTGCTGTCAAGAGCTCATCAGATGAGGACACAGGAATTCTGAAAATACCAACAGTAGATTACAGGCAAATTCTTCTCTCTGAAAAACAACCTCTCTCTCTCTCTCTCCTTTGCTTTCTCTCTGTGTGTGATGTGTCTGTGATGTATGTGTGTACATGTGTGGTTCATATGTATATGAATGTGTAGTGTGTCTATGTGTGATGTATATGTGTGTGTGTGTAGTTTGTGCGTGTTTGTGTAGTATGTGTGTTTGTGTAGTGTGTGTGTGTGTGTGTGTGTGTGTGTGTGTGTGTGTGTGTGGTGTTAATAATAAAAAGGATCAGGAAAGTGGAGATTCTGAGGCTTCTTGACATTTGCTAGCCAAGTGCTTCGGCTTGGAAAGAGATTGACTTCTCGTCTGCTGAGAGAAGCATAATGGAAATCCCCCTCCCTGCTGACGCTGAAGATTGGGAGATACTGACAGTTTAGTGAAAGTAGTTAAAGAAAAGGAGGAAATGCTAAACAGTATGCATTTGCTAAATCTTTCTGAAGGAATGCTTGTTTGGGGCCAGGTGTGCTTCCAGGCTATTAAAGAGTGTGTAGAAAAGGAGAGAAGCTCCTCGGAATGATTCTTGAGAACACTTGGGATACGAATGTTTCCTCTGGGGTCTTTATCTTCAGGCTTCACTGCCCTCTCCATCCTTACCCAAAGATACATTCAGTCTGGACCATTCTTCCTTGATTTTACTACACCCCATTCTTGTCCCATTCCTTGTTGCTTTTCATAGGGACCAAGTATGGACAAGTGTGGAAGAAGTCTTGCTGTTCTGGGAAGCTTTGGCTGCCAGAGTTCTTGTAAGAGAGCATCCAGTGGTCTAAGATGCACAATGAACTTTATGGTCTAGTAAGTATGGTAGAGATGAGATGTTATGGTCATATGCTGCCCAGACCACCCCAGCTATGATCTTACACAGGTCATGTCCATGATGAATGTGCTTCCTGAGTCATAATTAAGGACGAGGACATTGAAGCCTAGCTGAAGGAAATAGGTCTTAGGGAGAGGGTCCTTCAGTCATTCGGGGTATCTTGTGTCTGGGCTCTTTCCTTCTCTCACTCACTTTCCTGTCTCATTCTATCTCTCCTTCATTGTTCTTCTTTCTGTCCACTATGGGGTAAATAGCTCTCATTTGGTAAATACCCTTGCCACCATGATGTTCAATCAGCCAAGAACAATCAGTCAAGAATCCATGAACTGATAGTTTTGAAGTCATGGACCAAATTAAATCTTTCCTTTCTTGTATTGTTTATTCCAGGTATTTTCATCATAGTGACAACAATGTAATGGTCAAAGGATATTTCTGCAGGATGGAACTGTAACCCTTGAGGCCTGTGAGTGGAGGCACCTAGAACCTGGAGACAAGCTCATCATCTACTTGTAAACCCCAGAATAGTCACAGTTAGTGCACTTGAAGCATCTACCCAGATCAGACCTGCCTAACTTCCTAATCCAAAGAAGTAAGGTGTGTGTGTGTGTGTGTGTGTGTGTGTGTGTGTGTGTGTGTGTTTCAATAGATGTGTGGAGTCCAGGGGTCAACCACAAAGTCATTACTTGAGTGATGGCCACTTTAATTTTATGAGGTAGGGCTCTAATTGATCTGGAAGTCACTGCCTAGGCTAGACTTGCTAACCAGTGATAACCAGAATTCTTTCTGTCCCTGCCTCCTTTGTTCTGGGATTGCAAGTGTGTATTATCCTAGTTGCTTTTTGACATGGATTCTTGTAACTTAACACAAGTCCTCATGGTCCCTAGCAAGCACTTCACCGACTTATCTATCTCCCTGATCAAGAATCTTGGGCTGTAGTAAAAGGATTATTAAGTTAAGACTAATTCTGTACACATTGTATGGATCTAGTCTGTGCTGATGCTCACACAACTACTATTGTGAATTTGAAGCTGAGCTTACTTACTTACTTATATCTATGTGGTCTATCACACTACATTTCTTCTTTATGCTAAATGACGCTATTTTCACCTTAAGGAATGATCCTTTAAATCCCAAGACCCACAATTTTATCATGACTTGTATTGCTCAACAATGCCCAGGGCAAGATTTAAACTTCAATTATATCACATAGATTTTTCTTGTCCCTGAGTTTCTACTTCTGATTTACTAACCTACATTGCTTTCCTTAAAGTAAATATATATTCTTTTAAGAAAACAGGAATTAATTTAAACTAAATTACTAAATTAAATACCCATTTTGCCTGTGCCAATCCATGTCAGATTAAGAGAAAAAGAGAAAATTAGATTCACCAGATAAAATGCAGATTTTTAAGACTTGAACATGAACTAAATTTATTCACCATTTGTCTAAAATGCATATTAACTGAATATCTTATATTTTTGTTTACTAATCAGGAGAATACTAGGGCAACCCAAATAACAACATCTTCTAGTTAAGGGGATTTCAACAGATATTGGTTAGGGACATAAACATCTCAACAGGCATTTGTAACTCTAACAACCGTAAGGGGATGTTTAAGGGTAACCTGAGTTTAAGAGGACTTCTCTGTATTCTGAAAATGTGTCCTCACTACTCCGTCAAGTCTGAGCTCTTGCTTCCTGTCCAAATCATCACCACCCTGCTCTTCCTTCACAAGGTATGTCCCAGACTCACTCCTGTCCACTTCCTGGAGTAACATCCACACATGAAATGAAGTCTTGGGCAAGGCCATGTAAAGAAGATTCTATTTGACCTTAGTTAAGAGACAAGTTGCCTTTCAGGTAAAGGGATTGTTGGAGGGAGGACCAGGCATTTCGGTTAGGAGAAAGCTTATACATTTTTGATGTGTTAAATGTAGTTGCAGTGTGGGAGGGTGACATGAAGTTTGACAAGAAGTTGGGCTGTGGGGCTTTGAGGGCCAGCCTCAAAGCAGGATTTGCATAACCAACGAAGTTTCCTTTTTCAAAATAGATTTCATGCTTTTAGTTATTTGATTTTTTATTTTCATGTACAGGTGAACATGCAGACTCCTGTGGAACAGAACAGGGCATTGATTTCCCTAGAATTGGAATTACAGTTGTGAGCTGCCATGTGGGTGCTGGGAATTGAATGGAGGTCCTCTGGAAGAACAGCCAGTGGTCTTAATCTCTGAGCCATCTCTCCAACTCCAACCAGTGAAGACTCTTAAGCCTGGGTCTTACTCAATAAAATTTAGTTTTTACAAAATTTCTAGGACTTGCATGGAGGATTGTGGGGCAGAAACACAGAATAAGACCCAGGGGTACAGGTTCTAAGGATGACGATGAGGTAGTGCTAATGCAGGACAGTCCTACCTCATTAGGAGAGAGCTGTGGGCCTCAAACTTATGTGGCAAGCACTTGACTCAAGTCTCCCCAGCCCACGTCTCTTAAAACAATCGTAAACTTGTTCTACAGCATCTAAGTTTTGTTTAGGCAGCTTTACAGGTCAAATATGAACTATGTCCCACAGCCTCGTATGTTGAATGACTGGGTCAGAGCTAATGGCACCATTCTGGGAAGTGTGGGAAACGGAACAGAGGAAGGTAAGTCACAGGATTGTGCTGTCATAGCTGTGGCTCATCCCCAGTTCAGTCCTCACCCTCTGTCAACCTTGGAGTAGCCTCTGACATGCTATAATGAGATTATCCTCAGTAAGAGCCCAGAATCAATGGGCCAAGCGTTGTAGCTCAACCCTCTGAAATCACAAAGGAAAACGCTTCTCTTGGTCATCTTGATCAGCCAAAGGAAAGTGGAGGAAGTAACCAACAGAGGCAAAGAAAAGTGGAGATCTGGCATAAATACTTGATATTTTGGTCAAATTTCCCATTATTAAAGGAAAAAGAACAAGGAAGCACATACAATTAATTTGGAAGCTGAAGGATGAGTTTCCTGCTTCGATTATCCTATATCAGTTGTGTGATGACCAGTGATGCAGGACATATGAAGCCCAGTGTTCTTATCTGTAAGATATGGAAACAGATTGCCCTGGCAGGCTGGAAAGTTATCTAGATTAATTACACTAATGATTACAAATTACAGTGTCACTGTAGTGTCTGACAATATTTACATATTGAAACTGAATATTTGCTGAGTGTGTATGATGTGCGAGATAGAACAAAGGGGCTCCAAGGATTGTCTGGCCAGATTGCAGCAACTGCCTAATGAGACAACTCTTATCCTGATGCTTCTTTTACACAGGGAGACAGCTAAACTAGTCAACTTACTTAACATCACACGGAAAACATGAGATGGGGCTAGGCTAAACTGCAGGTTCGTCATCAATCTATTCTCTTTCTAAGCATGCTTAGTGCAGTATGCATTTAAGCATGGCATAAGGACTTCTTGAAAATTTAGTAGATCCCTGTCACGTGACACTACTCTTGAGTATCTGTGAACAAGCTTCTTTTCTAACAGATAAGGCACCGATGACAGACAAATATTTAAAAATATCACACAAAAGCCCAACTTGGGGAACCTTTGAGTTAATTGGGTTTACTTACAGGGATATGAGTGAAGGGTTACCTGAGGGTGCAGAAATAATTCAAGGACAGTTACATCACCAAAGCCCACCCCAGCATGGGCGACAGCTCACACAAGCTGGAATACACTGTATAGACCAAAAGACTGGAGATTATTCTTCCCAGGGACTTTGACTAATCTGTCTCTTCCAGCTTGGCTGATATCTGTGGCTTCCTAGCAGTTTAGATTTTCTAAGAGTGACTCTCAGCAGGCCTTACTGCTTACATACTCTGTGAAGGGCAGGGCCTAGTGAATCTCTTCAGTTTCAAGATTCACAGGGTTGACTCTGATAAGTACTGTTATGAAGATGCTCAAATGTATCATGCACTGCAACCATCTGGGGAACAGCAGAAATCCACCCTGACTGTCACAGCCCACAGATGTTTTGATCTAAGGATCTTGTTGACTTCCTTCCTCCCTTCCTTCCTTCCTTCCTTCCTTCCTTCCTTCCTTCCTTCCTTCCTTCCTTCCTCCCTCCCTTCCTTCCTTTCTCTTCCTTCCTTCTTTCCTTCCTTCCTCTCTCTCCTTCCTTCCTTCCTTCCTTTCTTTCTTTCTTTCTTTCTTTCTTTCTTTCTTTCTTTCTTTCTTTCTTTCTTTCTTTCTTTCTTTTCTTTCTTTCTCTTTCTCTCCCTCTTTTTCTCTTTCTTTCTTTCTTTCTTTCTTTCTTTCTTTCTTTCTTTCTTTCCTCCTTCCTTCCTTCCTTCCTTTCTTTCTTTCTTAAATCTGGAAGAAAATTTTACTAGAGCTTGAGAGAAAACAAGAGTACAGGCAAACTGAAACCCCTAGTGGCCTTCAGGTGGGGAGACAGAGAAAAAGCCATGCCTTTTGATTTTGTCACTCAAGTCCAGGCAACAGTGAGAATGGGATTAGTGTCAGAGAAAACAATTAGAAACAGAGACATCTTACTAAGAAAGATAAAACACTCCAAATGGGAGGTAAGCAAGCGAGCTAAGGAAAGGGCAGGGAGTTATCTGGCCACATGTTGTGTGGGTCTGGTTGGTTGGCATTGTTGTTCTTACGGGGCTGCAAGCCCCTTCAGCTCCTTCAGACCTTTCTCTAATTCCTTCAATGGGGCTCCCATTCTGAGCAGGGGTTTGCTGCTGGCATTCGCCTCTGTATTTGACATGTTCTGTCTGGGTCTCTCAGGAGAGATCTATATCCGGTTCCTGTCAGCATGTACTTCTTAGTTTCATCCATCTTATTTAGTTTTGGTGACTGTATATGTATTGGCCACACGAGGAGCAGGCTCTGAATGGCCATTCCTTTGGTCTCTGCTCCAAACATTGCCTCCTTATCCCCTCCTATGGATATTCTTGTTCCCCCTTTAACGAAGGAGTGAAGCATCCACATTTTGGTCATCTTTCTTGAGTTTCATGTGGTCTATTCATCTTGAGTAATTCAAGCATTTGGGCTAAGATCTACTTATCAATGAGTGCATACCATGTGTGCTTTTCTGTGATTGGGTTACCTCACTCAGGATGATATTTTCTAGTTCCATCCATCTGTCGATGAATTTCATGAAGTCATTGTTTTTGATAGCTGAGTAGTACTCCATTGTGTAGATGTACCACATTTTCTGTATCCATTCCTCTGTTGAAGGGCATCTGGGTTCTTTCCAGCTTCTGGCTATTATAAATAAGGCTGCTATGAACATAATGGAGCATGTGTCTTTGTTGTATGTTGGAGCATCTTTTGGGTGTATGCCCAGGAGAGGTATAGCTGGGTCCTCAGGTAGTGCAATGTCCAATTTTCTGAGGAACCTCCAGACTGATTTCCAGAGTGGCTGTACCAGTTTGCAATCCCACCAACAATGGAGGAGTGTTCCTCTTTCTCCACATCTTCACCAGTATCTGCTGTCACCTGAGTTTTTGATTTTAGCCATTCTGACTGGTGTGAGGTGGGATCTCAAGGTTGTTTTGATTTGCATTCCCCTGACAACTAAGGATGTTGAAGCTTTCTTTGTTTAACTCTGTGCCACATTTTTAATAGTGTTATTTGGTTCTCTGGAGTATAACTTCGTGAGTTCTTTGTATATTTTGGATATTAGCCCTCTATCGGATGGAGGATTGATAAAGACCTTTGCCCAATCTGTTGGTTGCAGTTTTGTCCTAATGACAATGTCCTTTGCCTTACAGAAGCTTTCCAGCTTTATGATATCCCATTTGTCGATTCTTGATCTTAGAGCATAAGCCACTGGTGTTCTGTTCAGGAAATTTTCTCCAGGGTCCATGTGTTTGAGACTCTTCCCTAGTTTTTCTTCTATTAGTTCGAGTGTATCTTGTTTGATGTGGAGGTCCTTGATCCACTTGGACTTACTTTGTACAGGGTGATAAGAATGGATCAATTTGCATTTTTCTACATGTTGACCTCCAATTGAATCAGCATCATTTGCTGAAAATGCTGTCTTTTTTCCATTGGACGGTTTTGGCTCCTTTGTCAAAAATCAAGTGACCATAGGTGTGTGGGTTCATTTCTATGTGTTCAATTCTATTCCACTGGTCTATTTGCCTGTCTCTGTACCAATACCATACAGTTTTTTTTAAGTCACTATTGCTCTGTAATACTGCTTGAGGTCAGGGATGGTGATTTCCCCAGAAGTCCTTTTATTGTTCAGGATATTTTTTGCTATCCTGGGTTTTTTGTTATTCCAAGTGAATTTGCCAATTTTTCTATTTCTATGAAGAATAGGAATGTGTAAATTGCTTTTTATAAAATGGCCATTTTTATTATATTAATCCTGCCAACCCATGAGCATGGAAGATCTTTCTTTCCATATTCTGAGATCTTCAATTTCTTTCTTCAGATACTTGAAGTTCTTATAATACAGTTCTTTCACTTGCTTGGGTAAACACTCACCAAGGTATTTTATATTGTTTGGACTATTATGAATGGTGTCATTTCCCTAATTTCTTTCTCAGCCTGCTTATCTTTTGTGTAGAGGAAGGCTACTGATTTGTTTGAGTTAATTTTATACCCAGCCACATTGTTGAAGTTGTTTATCAGGCTTAGTTGTTCCATGGTGGAACTTTTGGGATCACTTAAGTATATTATCATATCATCTGCGAATAGTGATATTTTGACTTCTTCCTTTCCAATTTGTATCCCTTTGACCCCCTTTTGTTGTCTGATTGCTCTGGCTAGAACTTCAAGAACTATATTGAATAAGTAGGGAGAGAGTGGGTAGCCTTGTCTAGTCCCTCATTTTAGTGGGATTGCTTCAAGTTTCTCTCCATTTAGTTTGATGCTAGTTACTGGTTTGTTGTATATGACTTCTACTATGTTTAGTTATGGGCCTTGAATTCCTATTCTTTCCATTACTTTTATCATGAAGGGGTGTTGAATTTTGTCAAATGCTTTCTCAGCATCTAATGAAATGATCATGTGGTTTTCATCTTTGAGTTTGTTAATATAGTGGATTACGTTGATGGTTTTCCATATATTGAACCATTCCTGCATTCCTGGGATGAAGCCTACTTGATCATGATGGATGATTGTTTTTATATGTTCTTGGATTCAGTTTGCAAGAATTTTATTGAGCATTTTTGCATCAATATTCATAAAGGAAATTGGTCTGAAATTCTCTTTCTTTGTTGGGTCTTTGTGTGGTTTCGGTATAAGAGTAATTGTGGCTTCATGGAAGGAATTGGATATTGCTCTGTCTGTTTCAATGTGTGGAATAGTTTGGACAGTATTGGTATGAGGTCTTCTGTGAATATCTGATAGAATTCTGCACTAAACCCATCTGGTCCTGGGCTCTTTTTGGATGGGAAACTTTTAATGACTGCTTCTATTTCTTTAAGAGTTATGGGGTTGTTTAGATGGTTTATCTGTTCCTGATTTAATTTTGGTACCTGCTATCTGTCTAGAAAATTGTCCAATTCCTCCAGATTTTCCAGTTTTGTTGACTATAGGCTTTTGTAGTAGGATCTGATGATTTTTTAAAATTTAATCTGATTTTGTTGTTATGTCTCCCTTTTCATTTCTGATTTTGTTAATTTGGATACACCCTCTGTGCCCTCTGGTTAGTCTGGCTAAGGGTTTATCTATCTTGTTGATTTTCTCAAAGAACCAGCTCCTGGTTCTGTCAATTCTTTGTATAGTCCTTTTTGTTTCTACTTGGTTGATTTCATCCCTGAGTTTGATTATTTCCTGTCTTCTACTCTTCTTGGGTTTATTTATTTCTTTTTGTTCTAGAGCTTTAAGGTGTTCTGTCAAGCTGCTGACATATGCTCTCTCCTGTTTTATTTTGAAGGCACTCAGAGCTATGAGTTTTCCTCTTAATACCACTTTCATTTTGTCCATAAGTTTGGGTATGTTGTATCTTCATTTTCATTAAATTCTAGGAAGTCTTTAATTTCCTTCTTTATTTCTTCTTTGACCAAGTTGTCACTGAATAGAGCGCTGTTTAACTTCCATTTACATGTGGGCTTTCTGTCATTATTATTGTTATTGAAGACCAGTCTTAGTCAGTGGTGATCTGGTAGGATGCATGAGATTATTTCTATCTTCCTGTATCTGTTGAGGCCTGTTTTGTGACCGATTATATGGTCAATTTTGGACAAGGTACCATGAGGTGCTGAGAAGAAGGTATAACCTTTTGTTTTAGGACAGAATGTTCTACAAATATCTGTTAGATCCATTTGGTTCATAACTTCTGTTAGCTTCTTTATGTCTCTGTTTAATTTCTGTTTCCATGATCTGTCCATTGATGAGAGTGGAGTGTTTTAATATCCTACTCTTATTGTTTGAGGTACAATGTGTGCTTTGAGCTATTGTAAAGTTTCTTTTATGAATGTAGGTGCCTTGCATTTGGAGCATAGATATTTAGGATTGAGAGTTCATCTTGGTGGATTTTTCATTTGATGAATATGAAGCATCCTTCCTTATCTTTTTTAAATGACTTTTGGTTGAAAGTCAGTTTTATTCAATGTTAGAATGGCAACTCCAGCTTGTTTCTTTAGGCCATTTGCTTGGAAAGTTTTTTTCCTGCCATTTACTCTGAGGTAATATCTGTCTCTGTCTCTGAGGTGTGTTTCCTGTATGCAGCAAAATGCTGGGTCCTCTGTGCTTACATATCCAGTCTGTCAGTCTATGTCTTTTTATTGGGGGAATATGATCCGTTGATATTGGGAGATATTAAGAAATAGTGATGGTTGCTTCCTGATATTTTTGTTGTCAGAGGTGGAATTATGTTTGTGTGTCTCTCTTTTGGTTTCTTTGCAGGAGATTATATTCTTACTTTCTGTATGGTGTAGTTTCTCTCCTTGTGTTAGAGTTTTTCATCTATTATCCTTTGTAGGGCTGGATTTGAAGAAAGATACTGTGTAAATTTGGTTTTGTCATGGAATATCTTGGTTTCTCCATCTATGTTCATTGAGAGTTTTGCTGGATATAATAGTCTGGGCTGGCATTTGTGTTCTCTTAGGGTCTGTATGACATCTGTCCAGGATCTTCTGACTTTCATAGCCTCTGCTGAGAAGTCTGGTGTAATTCTGATAGGTCTACCTTTATATTGACATTTTTCCCTTACTGCTTTCAATATTCTTTCTTTGTTTCGTGCATTTGGTGTTTTAACTATTATGTGAAGGGAGGGATTTCTCTTCTGGTCCAATCTATTTGGAGTTCTGTAGGCTTCCTGTATGTTTATGGGCCTCTCTTTCTTTAGCTGAGGGAAGTTTTCTTCTATAATTTTGTTGAAGATATTTACTGGCCCTTTAAGTTGGGAGTCTTCTATACCTATTATCCTTAAGTTTGATCTTCTCATTGTGTCCTGGATTTCCTGTATGTTTTGGGCTAGGAGCTTTTTCTGTTTTACATTACCTTTGACAGTTGTGTCGATGTTTTCTATGCTATCTTCTGCCCCTGAGATTCTCTCTTCTATCTCTTGTATTCTGTTGGTGATGCTTGTATCTACGACTCTTTGTCTCTTCCTTAGGTTTTCTACATCCAGGGTTGTCTTCTTCTGTGCTTTCTTTATTGTTTCTATTTCCATTTTTAAATCAGGAATGGTTTTGTTCAATTCCTTCACCTGTTTGGTTGTGTTCTCCTGTATTTCTTTCAGCGATTTTTGTTTCCTTTTTAAGGGCACAACTTGTTTACTTGTGTTTTTCTGCATTTCTTTAAGGGAGTTCTTTTTTTTTTTTTTTTTGGTCCTTTTTTTTTTTTTGTGGGCCGGGGCCTGAACCCAGGGCCTTAGCGCTTCCTAGGCAAGCGCTCTACCACTGAGCTAAATCCCCAACCCCTAAGGGAGTTCTTTATGTCTTTCTTAAACTCCTCCATCATTATTATAAAATGTGGTTTTAAATCTAAATCTTGCTTTTCCAGTGTGTTTGGATATCTTGTATTTTCTTTGGTGGGAGGACTGGGCTCTGATGATGCCAAGTAGTCTTGGTTTCTATTGCTTAGGCTTCTGCACTTGCCTCTAGCCATTGGGTTGTCTCTGGTATTTGCTTGTCTTGCTGTTTCTGAGAGTGACTTGACCCTGCTGTAGGCCTTTGTGTCAGCACTCCTGCAGAACTGTTTTCTGTTTCCTTTCAGCCTTTTCTGTGAACATGTGCTCTGATTTCATGTGTGTTTGTGCTCCTGGATACTGTCCTCCATCTAGGCATGGGCCAGTATTAGAAGGGTCCTGCTCTTGATTGCTCCTAGGTCCCTGCACGCAGGGGGCACAGTTGGCACTAGGCAATTCCCTCTTGAATCTGGAATGTGGGCAGAGGGTAGTCTCCTCTGACTTCTCATGAGTGTTCACACTTCTGAGGGTCCAGCTCTCTCCCCCATGGCATTTGGGTGCAGGTAGCTGGTTGGTTCAGTTCAGTCTTGGGTACAGACCAGAACTGCAGGAACTGGCCACTGACTATTCTTATATTCCTGTGTCAAGAGATACTGTGAAGATCCTCCTTGAACCAGGGATGTGGGCCCACATGTGCAGAAGTGGCAGTCTGTCCTGCGGTCTCAGGACGTATGCTTTTCTGTGTGTTCAGCTCTCTTCCCCACAGGATTTGGGTGCAGGGAACTTGTAAATTTGGTTTTGTCATGGAATATCTTTGTTTCTCTCTCAATGTTAATTGTGAGTTTTGCTGGATATAGTAACCTGGGCTGGCATTTGTGTTCTCTTAGGGTCTGTATGATATCTGTCCAGGATCTTCTGGTTTTCATAGTCTCTGGTGAGAAGTCTGGTGTAATCCTGATAGGTCTGCCTTTATATGTTACTTGACTTTTTTCCCTTACTGCTTTTAATATTCTTTCTTTGTTTTGTGCATTTGGTGTTTTAACTATTATGTGATGGGAGGAGTTTCTTTTCTGGTTCAATCTACTTGGAGTTCTGTAGGTTTCTTGTATGTTTATGGGCATCTCTTCCTTTAGGTTAGGGAAGTTTTCTTCTATGATTTTGTTGAAGATATTTACTGGCCCTTTAAATTGGGAGTCTTCACTCTCTTCTATACCTATTATCCTTAGGTTTGATCTTCTCATTGTGTCCTGGATTTCCTGTATGTTTTGGGCTAGGAGCTTTTTCTGTTTTACATTATCTTTGACAGTTGTGTCAATGTTTTCTATGCTATCTTCTGCCCCTGAGATTCTCTCTTCTATCTCTTGTATTCTGTAGGTGATGCTCACATCTTTGACTCTTGATCTCTTCCCTGGGTTTTCTATCTCCAGGGTTGTCTCCTTTTGTACTTTCTTTATTGTTTCTATTTCCATTTTTAACTGGCTCATGGTTTTGTTCATTTCCTTCTCCTGTTTGGTTGTTTTCTCCAGTAGTTCTTTCAGGGATTTTTGTGTTTCCTCTTTAAGGGCTTCTACTTGTTTACTTGTGTTGTCCTGTAATTCCTTAAGGGAGTTCTTTATGTCCTTCTTAAACTCCTCCATCATTATTATAAAATGTGATTTTAATTCTAGATCTTGCTTTTCTGGTGTGTTTGGATATTCAGTGTTTGCTTTGGTGGGAGAACTGGGCTCTGATGATGCCATGTAGTCTTGGTTTCTGTTGCTTGTGTTCCTGCGCTTGCCTCTGGCCATCAGGTTGTCTCTGATGTTAGCTGTTCTTGCTGTTTCTAATGGTGGTTTGACCTTCCTGTGGGCCTGTGTGCCAGCCCTCCTCTAGACCCATTTTCCTGTTTTCTTTCAGCCAGTTATGGGAACAGAGTGGTCTGCTCTTAGTGGCTTGCTTTCAGCTCTCCATGAAGGCAGCAACTGGAAGGTCCTGCCCTTACTTTTCTTTGATCTCTGTGCACAGGGGGCACAGATTGTGCTAGGCATTTTCCTCTTGAGTCAGGAATGTGACTCTAGGTTCTCAGGATTGTCTACACCTCTGAGGGTTTAGCTCTCCTCTGCCCCCCATGGGATTTGGATGCAGGTTGCTGTTTGACTGGTTCAGTTCAGATCCAGGTGCAGATCTGGACCGTGGTGCTCCTGCAGCTGAGTGCCCCTATATTCCTGTGTCCAGAGGCACTAGGCAGTTTCCTCTTGGACCAGGGATGTGGGCAAACATGGGCAGAAGTGGCAGTCTGTCCTGCATTGCAGTCTTATGATTTCCCACACTTCTGGGTGTTCAGCTCTCTCTCCCACAGGATTTGGGAGCAGGAAACTGTGGGCTGGGATCAGACAAGTTTGGGCCACAGCCAGAAACTGGAAGTGCCTGGTCCCAGAGGACTTCTGCCATTGTGTGTCCTGAGTCCACCAGGTAGATCACTTGGAGCAGAAAAGTTGACTTCACCTCTGCTCTCAGGTGTATAGTCACTCCTTGTGACTGGCTTTCAGTTCTCTGTGAGGGCAGCAACAGGAAGGATCCTGCCCCTACTGCTTCTAGGTCCCTTAATACTTGCATTTTAAAGCCTGTCCCATCACAAAACTAATTTCTTTTTCAGTTATGTGATCACTTATACTAACTTGTAAGGCTTGTAAAATATGATTTATACCTGATGTATAGTCATATGTTCTCTTGCCACTACAACCCCAGAAAAAGAACTTCTCCAAGTTATTCTAATATATTAGGTATATAAGTAGCTATTGAACCTTTCATTGCAATTGTTTGATAAGTACCTTAAGATATATCCTTCCAGGCATGATGGTGAACTCCTTTAATCCAGCAATTGGGAGGTAAATTTAGGTGGATCTTTGTGAGTTCAAGGCCACCTCGGTTCATATAGTGAGTTCCAGGACAGCCAGGACTATATAGATAAACTGTGTCTCAGGGTGTATATGCATGTCTGTATGTATATTATGTGTGTATATGTATCTGTGTATATGTGTGCATATATGTATGTGTTTATGTATGTGTGTGCTTGTATGCATATACACATGTTTATGTATGTGTATATGTGTGTTTGTGTGTATGTATTTATCTATGTACATATGTATTGTGTATGCATATATATATATGTGTGTGTGTGTGTGTGTGTGTGTGTGTTTGTATGTATATCCTAAAAGGCACAAGATATTATTGATCATCTAAGACTGAGAATTAGCCCAGAAAAAATAAATATTAAGTTGGATCCGTGAGGTCAGCTATGATTTTGAAATGATATGAGGGTCACTGTGTTGTAATTTAATCCCTAATTTGAGGTGTTTAGGGCCTAGAAATAATCTAAACCAGAAGTGGGATCTTGGAGAACTGGTTAGAACTACATAAAATTCTGAGAATGAAGTCTTGTGACTGACTCTTTGTGCTTTATCAAGATGCAGAGTGAGGTCAGACACAAGTGCATGTATAAACACTCCATCCATTGTCACATGATCCTTATCCCTTATCATGTGGTGCTCTAGGCTGTCTTGCTGCATGGATCATATATTAGACAAAGCCCATGGTCTTGATAAACATGGTCTTGAAGAAGGAAAACTTCATCACCTTAAGCCAAACTAAAACCTTTTTTTCATATAGTAGCCTGCTTCTAGCATTTAATTATAGTAATACTCATGTACAAAGATGAAGATGTATAGAAATAACAAATTACCTTTGTTAGGTAGATATTTAGAAGTTAAGACTAAACTCTAGTTAATAAAAATATTCTTATTAAGAATATTATAATCTTTTATGCTCATTCTAATGGAGAGTTTTATGTTCATTATTAAAATTCCCAACAGTGATTAGCTGCAGAATTAATCCTAGTGGAGTCTGTAGAGACTGACATTTTTGATATTGTCATTGGAGAATGCTTAGAATTTATTTGCCGAGTGGCCAACTGTACTTCTGGATTTGAGAAAACATTTGCCAAGAGACTCATATGCTAAGAGGCTATGCTAGTATAAAAACACTAATGTCTAAATTACCCCATGTCTTACATAATATAAACTGTTTACAAATCATATGACCTTCACCCCATCTATCCCAATCCCTGCCAACAGAACCATGGTGGGCGTCTTCATTTTTCCTGTGGTGACTACCATAGGTCGATGGCATTGCTGTTTATCTTACTATAAAGTCACCACAATGTAATCAACCTAATGTCTAGGATTTAGACAGAGAAAAGGAAAAGAAGGAATTAAAACTAATATTGTGAGCTGAAGAGATGACTCGGAGGTTAAGAGCACACACATTGCTCTTGTAGAAGACTAGAGTTCATTTTCTAGCACCCACATTGGAAAGTTCACAATCACCTGTACTTCCAGCCCCAGAGTATCTGATGCCCCATTCTGGCCTCTGTAGCCATTGCATTTATGTGATCAAACTCACATAACGTATTCACATAATTAAAATTAAACCTTTAAAAATTAATAAGAAACCTAAACTAGTGAAATTAGGAGTTCCACCGCAATTCCAATATCGTTTCCACAGGCATGCTTTTAAACAGACTTTAGAACACAATTAATTGAGGCCCTTCTGGTTGCTGCACACACGGAGAGCTGAAATGCAGTTCCTGAGAAGCAACTTCAGGCCTGGGACCAGAGGTAAGACCAACTTTTCTGCACCAAGTGACCTGCCTGGTGGAATCAGGACACACAGAGGCAAAATTCCTCTGGGACTGGACACTTCCGGTTTCTAGCTGGAGCCCGAACCTCGCTGATCCTGGCCCACAGTTCCCTACTCTCAAACCCCGTGGGAGAGAGAGCTCATCACTCAGATAGGTGGGCACTCCTGAGACTGCAGGGCAGGAGAGACCACCAGTACTGCCCACCCTAGCACACATCCCTGGCCCGAGAGGAAACTGTATAGGGCCTCTGGAAACAGGATGATAGGGGCACTCAAGCTGCAGGTCCCCTGCGGTCCAGATACCATCCAGATCTGAAGGGACCCAGCCAAAGAGCTCCCTGCACCCAAATCCAATGGGAAGGAGAGCTAAACCTTCAGAGGGGCAGACACACCTGGGAAGCCAGAAGAGACTACACTCTACCCACACTTCTGACTCTAGAGCAAAATGCTTAGCGCCGTCTGGGACTCCTGTGCACAGGAACATGAGAAAAGGCAGGGCAGGCCCTTCTGGTTGCTGCCCTCATGGAGAGCTGAAATTCAGCTCCCGAGGAGCAACTTCAGGCCCGGGACCAGAGGTAAGACCAACTTTTCTGCTCCAAGTGACCTGCCTGGTGAACGCAGGACACAAGGCCACAGGAATAGCTGAAGACCAGTAGACAGGAAAGACTACACACCTGAAAGCAGAATACTCTGTTCCCAAAACTGTCTGAAAGAAAATAGGAAAACAGATATACAGCACTCCTGACACACAGGCCTATAGGACGCTCTAGCCACTGTCAGAAATAGCAGAACAAGTTAACACCAGAGACAACATGATGGTGAGAAGCAAGTGCAGGAACCCAAGCAACAGAAACCAAGACTACATGTCATCATCGGAGTCCAATTCTCCCACTAGAGCAAACACTGGATATCCAAACACACCAGAAAAGCAAGATCTAGATTTTAAATCACATTTGATCATGATGATGAAGGACGTCAAGAAAGACATAAAGAACTCCCTTAGAGAAATGCAGGAAAACATAAATAAACAAGTAGAAGCCTATAGAGCGGAATCACAAAAATCCCTGAAAGAATTACAGGAAAACATAATCAAACAGGTGAAGGAATTAAAAATGGAAATAGAAGCAATAAAGAAAGCAGAAAGGGAGACAACCCTGGATATAGAAAACCAAAGGAAAAGACAAGGAGCTGTAGATACAAGCATCACCAACAGAATACAAGAGAAGATAGAAGAGATAATCTCAGGAGCAGAAGATTCCATAGAAATCATCAACACAACTGTTAAAGAAAATGTAAAACGGAAAAAGCTACTGGCCCAAAACATACAGGAAATCCAGGACACAATGAGAAGATCAAGCCTAAGGATAATAGATATAGAAGAGAGTAAAGACTCCCAGCTCAAAGGGCTAGTAAACATCTTCAACAAAATCATAGAAGAAAACTTTCCTAACCTAAAGAAAGAGATGCCCATAAACATACAAGAAGCCTACAGAACTCCAAATAGATTGGACCAGAAAAGAAACTCCTCCTGTCACATAATAGTCAAAACACCAAAAGCACAAAACAAAGAAAGAATATTAAAAGCAGTAAGGGAAAAAAGTCAAGTAACATATAAAGGCAGACCTATCAGAATCACACCAGACTTCTCACCAGAGACTATGAAAGCCAGAAGATCCTGGACAGATGTCATATAGACCTTAAGAGAACACAAGTGCCAGCCCAGGTTACTGTATCCTGCAAAACTCTCAATGAACATAAATGGAGAAAGCAAGATATTCCATGACAAAACCAAATTTACACAATATCTTTCTACAAATCCAGCCCTACAAAGGATAATAAATGGTAAAACCCAATATAAGGAGGAAAACTACAACCTAGAAAAAGCAAGAAACTAATCGTCTTGCAACAAAACAAAGAGAAGACAAGTACACAAATATAATATCACATCCAAATATAAATATAACAGGAAGGAATAATCACTATTCCTTAATATCTCTCAACATCAATGGACGCAATTCCCCAATGAAAAGACACAGATTAACAAACTAGATACTCAATGAGGACACAGCATTCTGCTGCCTACAAGAAACACACCACAGAGAAAAAGGCAGACACTACCTCAGAGTAAAAGACTGGAAAACAGATTTCCAAGCAAATGGTCTGAAGAAGCAAGCTGGAGTAGCCATTCTAATATCGAATAAAATCAATTTTCAACCAAAAGTCATCAAAAAAGATAAGGAAGGACACTTCATATTCATCAAAGGAAAAATCCACCAAGATGAACTCTCAATTCAAAATATCTATGGTCCAAATACAAGGGCATCTACATACATAAAAGAAACCTTACTAAAGCTCAAAACACACATTGCATATTTCAACACCCCACTCTCATCAATGAACAGGTCATGGAAACAGAAATTAAACAGAGACATAGACAGACTAAGAGAAGTCATGAACCAAATGGACTTACCAGATATTTATAGAACATTCTATCCTAAAACAAAAGGATATACCTTCTTCTCACCACCTCATGGTACTTTGACTACATAATCGGTCATAAAACAGGCCTCAACAGATACAGAAAGATAGAAATAATCCCATGAATCCTATCAGACCACCACAGACTAAAGCTGGTCTTCAATAAAAATAAGGAAAGAACACCCATATATACATGGAAGTTGAACAATGCTCTACTCAATGATAACTTGGTCAAGGAAGAAATAAAGACAGAAAGTAAAGACTTCTTAGAATTTAATGAAAATGAAGGCACAACATACCCAAAGTTATGGGACACAATGAAAGCTGTACTAAGAGAAAAACCATAGCTCTGAGTGCCTGCAGAAAGAAACAGGAGAGAGCATATATCAGCAACTTGACAGCACACCTAAAAGCTCTAGAACAAAAAGAACCAAATAAACACAGGAGGAGTAGAAGGCAGGAAATAATCAAACTCAGAGCTGAAATCAGCCAAGTAGAAACAAAAAGGACCATAGAAAGAATCAACAGAACCAGAAGGTGGTTCTTTGAGAAAATCAACAAGATAGATAAACTGTTATCCAGACTAACGAGCGGACACAGAGAGTGTGTCCAAATTAACAAAATCAGAAGTGAAAAGGGAGACATAACTACAGAATCAGAGGAAATTCAAAAATTCATCTGATCCTACTAAAAAAAGCCTATATTCAACAAAACTTGAAAATCTGCAGGAAATGGACAATTTCCTAGACAGATACCAGGTACCAAAGTTAAATCAGGAACCAATAGACCATTTAAACAACCCCATAACTCCTAAAGAAATAGAAGCAGTCATTAAAAGTCTCCCAACAAAAGAGAGCCCAGGTCCAGTTGGGTTCAGTGCAGAATTCTTCAGACCTTCATAGAAGACCTAATACCAATATTATCCAAACTATTCCACAAAATTGAAACCGATGGAGCACTACCGAATTCCTTCTATGAAGCCACAATTACTCTTATACCTAAACCATACAAAGACCCAACAAAGAAAGAGAACTTCAGACCAATTTTCCTTATGAATATCGATGCAAAAATACTCAATAGAATTCTGGCAAACCGAATCCAAGAGCACATCAAAACAATCATCCTTCATGATCAAGTACGCTTCATCCCAGGGATGCAGGATTGGTTTAATATACAGAAAACCATCAACGTAATCCACTATATAAACAAACTGAAAGATAAAAACCACATGATCATTTTATTAGATGGTGAGAAAGCATTTGACAAAATTCAACACCCCTACATGATAAAAGTCCTGGAAAGAATAGGAATTCAAGGCCCATACCTAAACATAGTAAAAGCCATATACAGCAAACCAGTAGCTAACATTAAACTAAATGGAGAGAAACTTGAAGCAATCCCACTAAAATCAGGGACTAGATAAGGCTGCCCACTCTCTCCCTACTTATTCAATATAGTTCTTGAAGTTCTAGCCAGAGCAATCAGACAACAAAAGGAGATCAAGGGGATACAGATTGGAAAAAAAGAAGTCAAAATATCACTATTTGCAGATGATATGGTAGTATATTTAAATGATCCCAAAAGTTCCAACAGACAACTTCTAAACCTGATAAACACCTTCAGCAAAGTGGCTGGGTATAAAATTAACTCAAATAAATCAGTAGCCTCCCTCTACATAAAAGAGAAACAAGCCGAGGAAGAAATTAGGGAATTGACACCCTTCATAATAGTCCCAAATAATATAAAATACCTCGGTGACTTTAACCAAGCAAGTGAAAGATCTGTATGATAAGAACTTCAAGCCTCTGAAGAAAGAAACTGAAGAAGATCTCAGAAGATGGAAAGACCTCCCATGCTCATGGATTGGCAGGATTAATACAGTAAAAATGGCCATTTTACCAAAAGCCATCTAGAGATTCAATGCAATCCCCATCAAAATACCAGTCCAATTCATCAGAGAGTTAGAACAATGGGTAAATTCATCTGGAATAGCAAAAAACCCAGGATAGCTAAAACTATCCTCAACAATAAAAGCACTTCCGGGGAAATCACTATCCCTTAACTCAAGCAGTATTTCAGAGCAATAGTGATAAAAACTGTATGGTATTTTTACAGGGACAGGCACATAGACCAGTGGAATAGAATTGAAGAACCAGAAATGAATCCACACACCTATGGTCACTTGATTTTTGACAAAGGAGCCAAAACCATCCAGTGGAAAAAAGATAGCATTTTCAGCAAATGGTGCTGGTTCAACTGGAGGTCAGCATGTAGAAGAATGCAGATCGATCCATGCTTATCACCCTGTACAAAGCTTAAGTCCAAGTGGATCAAGGACCTCCACATCAAACCAGATACACTCAGACTTATAGAAGAAAGAGTGGGCAAGAGTCTTGAACACATGGACACTGGAGAAAATTTCTTGAACAAAACACCAATGCCTTATGCTCTCAGATAAAGAATTGACGAATGGTACCTCATAAAACTGCAAAGCTCCTGTAAGGCAAAAGACACTGTCATTAGGACAAAAGGGCAACCAACAGATTGGGAAAATATATTTACCAATCCTACATCTGATAGAGGGCTTATATCCAAAATATACAAAGAACTCAAAAAGTTAGACTCCATAGAACCAAATAACCCTATTAAAAATGGGGTACAGAGCTAAACAGCTGAGGTATATTGAATCACCAAAAAGCACCTAAAGAAATGTTCAACATCCTTAGTCATCAGGGAAATGCAAATCAAAACAACCCTGAGATTCTACCTCACACCAGGTAGAATGGATAAGATAAAAATCTCAGGTGACAGCAAATGCTGGCGAGGATGTGGAGAAAGAGGAACAGCCGTCCATTGTTGGTGGGATCGCAACCTGGTAAAACCACTCTGAAAATCAGTCTGGAGGTTCCTCAGAAAATTGGACATTGAACTACCTGAGAACCCAGATATACCTCTCCTGGGCATATACCCAAAAGATGCTCCAACATACAATAAAGACACATGCTCCACTATGTTCATAGCAGCCTTATTTATAATAATCAGAAGCTGGAAAGAAGTCAGATGCCCTTCAACAGAGGAAGGAATTAAAAAAATATGGTACATCTATACAATGGAGTATTACTCAGCTATCAAAAACAATGACTTCATGAAATTCATAGGCAAATGGAATGAACTAGATAATATCATCCTGAGTGAGGTAACTCAATCACAGCAAAACACACTTGGTATGCACTCATTGATAAGTGCATAACTGGATTGATAAGTGGATATTAGCCCAAATGCTTGAATTACCCAAGATGTAATCCACAGATCACAGGAAGCTCAAGAAGAAGGATGACCAAAGTGTGGATGTTCCTACTCCTTCTTAAAAGGGGAAAAATATCCATAGGATGGGATATGGAAGCAAAGTTTAGAGCAGTGAGTGAAGCAATGGCCATTCAGACCCTGCCCCACATGTGGCCCATATATATACAACCACCAAAACTAGATTAGATTGATGAAGCTAAAAAGTGCACGCTGAAAGGGACCAGACATAGATCTCTCTTGAGATACACATCCAGGCCAGGTCCAATACAGAGGTCAACACTAGCAGGAAATCACTGTACTGAGGGTAGGACCCTGTTTAGGGGAATTAATGTAAGGATTGAAAATGTTGAAGGGGCTTGCAACCCCATAAGAACAACAATGCCAACCAATCAGAGCTTCCAGGGACTAAACCACTACTGAAAGACTATACATGGACTGATCCAGGACTCCAACTGCATATGTAGCAGTGAATAGCCATGTTGGGGCACCAGTGGAAGGGGAAGCCCTTGGTCCTGCCAAGGTCGGACCCCCAGTGCAAGGTAATGTCAGGGGGGATAAGGGAGGTGGTTGGGGGGAACAACTGTATGGGAGAGGTGGTGGGGATGTGAGCTTATGAACAGGAAAGTGGGAAAGGTAATACCATTTGAAATGTAAGTAAAGAAATATATCTAAAAATTATTTAAAAATTTTAAAAATTAAAATTATACATGTGCATACATACTGAATATATGCAAATGCATACATACATATGTACATATACACACATGAGAGAGAGATAGAGAAAGAGAAACAGATACAGAGAGAGAAACAGAGACAGAGAGAGGGGTAATGGCTTGGAAGCTCATTAAAATAAAATGACAATGATGGTTGAGAGTGTAAGTAGCCATTAGTAAGATATAAATTATGGCTACAGTATGACAACACTTCAGTGACTGCCATGAAAGAGATAGAGTATACCATGTTTCCATAAATAATGTTAGCTGACCCTTTCTTTGCTAGTGGACATATACATTGATCTAATTACTTTAAGAATCATTTGCAGTATCTATTTTTAAAGCCTGTGTGTGTGTGTGTGTGTGTGTGTGTGTGTATTTATGTGTGAGTGTTTGCATGTAATGTAGAGATCAGAGATAACCATGCCTCCTTGTCCTTACTTCCATTTGTTTGAGACAGCCTCTCATTGCCTATCACTTTGAAGACCAGGCTGGTTGGCCTCATGAGCCTTGACGACACTTCTGTTTCTGCCTCCCCACTCCCAAAGCCCCAGGATTCCAGACCTGTGCTACAGTATCTGGCTTTTATGCGAATTCAGGGGACAAAAGTTCAATTCCTCACACTTGTTTGATAAGTGCTTTACCCAGGAGCAATCTCACCAGCCTCACACAGTATCTACTAAATTGAAATGTGCACATATCCTGTAACTCTTTCTACTTCTAGTATATTCCAACATAAACCCGTACCCAGCTTCACCACAAAACATGCTCATAACTGTCCATATAACTATTGGCAGTTTTAATGAAGTGAATTAGAACTGTATAATTAAAGAGAATCTTCCTTCCCTGACTTCTTTAAACACAGTGATGATGATGAGGACATTTTAAAGCTTCACGCAAAGTTTTCAGATTGAAAAGGTTGTTCAAGTCATCAGTTCAGTCTGCAAGGTAGCATTATCCCTTACTCAATTACAATCTCTTTTGGGTCAGGTTTAAGTGTCTCAGTTTTTCCACAGCCCTAGGTTGTGACTACTCATAGTTGGTTCCAAGGTACAGCACACTACTGTCACAGGAATATCTATCTCATAAAGGGAGAGCAAAATGAGGAAGGTTTTGCTGTCTCTCTTTAAAGCCACTTCCCTGCTCATTCATGATGCTTTCTAAAGTTTTGAAGATATGCTAACTAACTTACATATTACACGAGTGAATTGTAAGACGTCACAGACTACTCCGCTGCACCCAGTAATTGTCCTTTTTTTTCTCTAAGTAGACCACATAACACTGAAAATAAGTGGCAATGTCACATTGTGCTCCCCAAACATGCACAACAGGTGATTTATGTGAATTTATGTCAATATGATCCTAGTAAGTGCAGTGTACTCAGAGAAAGACTATCGTAATCAAACACTCGTTTTCAATGAATTCTCATGGAAGGCATTACTGATTAGAATTTATTGACTAACCACTTCTATTGGTTAAATTAAAAAAAAGTAGAACAGCTTGTTAACAAGAGCAAGTCTCTCCCCTGAACTGTATTGCTTGAAGGATGGAGCATAAAAAATGTCCTGCAGTCTGAGAGGAGTTAAGATGCAAAAATCCAACCATGTGCTTTGTGTATGGGATAATGTGATTACGCTCCAAGTCTTCATCCTAAACACTTCCTAATTATAAAAGTTTGCATTGCTCTCAGAGAGCGCTTTCCAGACTAGATTAACCCTGAGCACGTACTTGTAAAATTACTTCCAAATGACGATCCTCGACTGTTTTCCTTTAATCAGTGCCACCTGCCTTGCTATTAATAGACATGCCTGTGGTCCCCATTTCGTACCTGTGTAAAATGGCCCTCCCTTTGGAGGCAGGTGGAACTGTTGTGCCTGTAAGAGTCTTCTAAAGATATTTTACGAACTGACTATGCTATGTTGTATTGTTCCTCAAATGATATAAATTATGGCGACCTCCATTGAACTTTTCAGTGATGTGCTTCTGCTTCAAAACCCACTTTCCGATGAGATGGACATTTTAACTAAAGAGAAGTTTGAAATCTTTTCTTCTGAGGTCTGCGCAAAGAGCCTCGAATGTGTTCAGCAATGAGTTTTCTACTCATTTTTATGATAATATATTGTGATATCATGGATAGCAAAATTCTGAAGAAATTTAATTGCCAACAGTCAAAAAAAAATCTCTTCTGTTGCCATGTGACTTTACATGTAAAAAATAGTTATCTTTTTTCTGTTGGTCCATAAATAAATGCATCACAAGGTGACTCTGGAGAACCATGTTTACTGTCATATTTGTCAACTATAGGAAGGGTCTTGTGATGTAAAGCCCAGCTCATCAATCACTCACACGTTGTCTATGTTTGTTTATGTTGTGCATGGTGCTGGTCATGAATACTTTATTTACATGGAAGCAGGAAGCAGAGCCCATACTAATCTGTTACATTCCAAGGATATGTGAGCACTTTCCTTATAGGTAAGGATCAGGATCCTTGCACCATCCCATGGTGGCAGAGGTTTCTGTTTGGGAAGCCATGTTAATAGTGATTAACTACAGGTGACACAGAAAGGCTTTGAGTTAAAAACTAATCCATGGTTTCTATTCAAGATGAAGGCATTATGCTGTTTTGGAGTTCTTAGGCATTCTAAACAATGATAGATAAACTCTGAGATGAAAAACTGAAAGGTAAGTTAAAATTTTGTTTATAAACATAAAAATACAAGAGAAAATTTCCAAATAATGATTTTTAAGCCGTTTTTTAAGATTGAGTCTTCAGGGCTCTCCTATGTAGCCCTAAGTGGTCTTCTGGACTCTGAGATCTAGAGTTGGGATGGTGAAAGACACGCTACTGAAAGATGCTGGCTATATAAAGTAAGGGCTCTGTTCCTGTGCTAAAGCTCTGTAATTTATGATTTGATAAAGGACTTTACGAAAGAAATATATACGATAAATATGTATTGAATACAGTAAAAAGAAATAAGTAACCATATTAATACCAAATAAACAAACAAGGCTGATTCCTCCTTAACCAGAGATACAAAATAAGAATGTTAACAGTGTCGATTAATAAATCAGGAGAAAATGTCATACGTGTTAAGAAAAAAGTTAATTGCCTCATTGAAAATGGAGAAGGCAATGATTAATATGAAAGAAATACAAATGGTTAGCAAATATGTAAAAGATGTCTATATTAATACTCTGCTAAGAATGACTATATAATTAAGCACATTTTAGCTTTTGAAGGAGTATAGCTTAACACATGAACAAAATCTATCACTGATGAGAGTACAGGGAATAATCTTCTCCAGGATTTGATGTTTATAATCAAATGAGCGTTCTTCCATAAGAACTTCACTACATTATCGCATTTCATACTGAGCAAGCTGTTTTATCCAGATCACTAGAAATATAAATTCAAAAGTCACTTGGAATGACACCTGCTGTCACCTCCCAACCTACTTCTCACTACTCTGATAATCTGGCTTTAAAGGTTGTCTATATTCATTGTGAGCAATGCCTTTTTTTTCCCCCAATATTTGGTCCTTTAAACATCATTATTACTTTGAAATCCTTAGCTTTCTGTTCTACGCCTGGCTAGTTTCTGAAAAACACTTTAGCTCTCATTGGAAGGTGACTTATGTGGGGTGACTTCCATGGTCTTTAATCCTCTCTTAAGATGCCTTCTCTGATGCATTTACTCATAGGGATGAGTATTTGTTTCATTTGTCTAGAGGGTCAAAGAGAATAGATACTTGCTTCATTTGTCTAATCTTTACATAATGTTAAACAAACAAGCTACTTAAATATTCTCTAAGTTCTGAACACTCAGTAACCAATAGATGAATGAGGATAAATCTTAACTAGAGATTTTTACTGGAAATGAAATCTTTCTGGACTGTGTAAAAATTGGGGTTATTCCAGGCTGACACACAGAGAGAGAGAGAGAGAGAGAGAGAGAGAGAGACAGAGAGAGAGAGAGAGAGAGAGAGAGAGAGAGAGAGAGAGAAAGGGGGAGAGGGAGGAGGAAGGGGAAGAGGGAGGGAGAGAGAGAGAGAGAGAGAGAGAGAGAGAGAGAGAGAGAGAGAGAGAGAACTCAAAATGATGCAATCTTTTGAAAACTCAAGCCCATCCCCAGTGACACACTTCGTCCAGAAATGCCACACCTCCCCAAAGGAGGTTGGTCCTCAGAGATACCAACTGAGGACCAAACATTCAATTCACAATATTTATAGGAGACATCTCACTCAAACCTGTTTCATCCTCTGTCCACCATAGACTTGAGGCCACATTAAAATGCAAGATGCTTTTATTCTAACGTGAAAAGTTCCCATAGCCTTGTAGTCTCAACATTTAAAATTCCAAAATTAAAAGTCTTTTCTGATAGTCAAGGTAATCTGTTAAATGTAACCTGTAATATTACATACTACCTACACATAATGGCACACAATACACTATCACTTTGAAAGGAAGGAATGGCAGCATAGTGAAAAAATACTGGACCAATGGAAGACTCAAATTTATGGGGCAAACGTCTAATTCTGGAGCTCCATGCCCAATGTCAAAGGACCTAGAGGGCCCTACCCTTCCAATTTTGCTGAATCGAGATACTTCTTTCTCTTGGGCTTGTTTCACTCCCTGTGTGCAGCTCTCCTTGGTGGATAATACAAGGCTCTGGCATGTCCAACATTTTGAGATCTCGAATACAGTTGAAATTTTATGTTCTCACTTCACAAAAATGGCGTTGCATGGCCTCTTGCTCTCTCATGACATTCATACAGGTACTTCCCTGCTACCTACTGTCAGGCCTTAGTTGCTCTCCCTAACCACAGAGGAAGATCCCATAATCTTCACTAACGTCTTTAATGACGCTAAACCCAGAACCATGTGGACAATACTGTCAGGTTAGCTGCCAGCCTGGGATGGGCCTGGCTGCTTTGCATCATACCTGCAGTTACCCTTTACTCCTTATCTCCCCCTGAGGGCATCTATCCCTTCATTCCAATGGCTTTATTCTAATTTGGCCTGTTTTTTAATGGTACTAATCTCCTTAACAATTATAACCTCTCTTTCAGCACAAGCCTAGGCTGTAAAAAGTAATCAAGTTTTTCCTTCTGGCATTCAGTTCCCAATAATAACTCTGAGACTAATTATTTATTGATAAATGCCTAAGATTTGGCTCGTTCTCTGACTTGCTCTTAACTTACTATCCCTTTTATTCTAACCTGAGTTCAGCTACATGGCTAGTTTTCTCTCCTAGTCTTCTTATGTCCTTCTCACAGTTTCTGGGGTGAATCTTCCATTTCTTCTAACCTGAGTTCAGCAACCTGTTGGCTTATGTCTGCCTTCCACCTTCTAGTTTCTGCCTCAGCTCATTGGCCATAAGCTTTTTTTATTGACAGGTGTTGCTTATAAGAGATTCCCTTTACACTAGGCTGTAATATTAATCTTGCCAGTATTTTTTTCCTTTCCAAACTGTACATTTTGTATTTCTTTTTGCCCCTTCTATTTTTCACTAATAACTACATGACAGAGACAACAGTAGGCTGTCTTGACATTTCTGTTAAAGAAATTAGTTCATTACTGTCCAATTTAGCTCCAGGCACATTGTTAGGACAAAGTCAGAAGGCAGCCACATTCTTTGCCAAAATCTCAAAGAATTGTCTCTAGCCCAGATGCTAATATTATTCCTCTCTGGAACCTCTTGAGCTAAGCTTCCACAGTACACATTGTTCTCAGCACTACCATCTTCAAAGATGCTACTAGAATGACCCACTAAGCTCTCCTTATATCATTCAACTAATTTTCTTATTCAACATCTCAAAGTCTTCTGCATTCCTCCAATAAACCTCATAGGAAGGCTTGGCATAGCAATAGCCTTCTTCCTGGTACCAACTTCTCTCTTACTTTTCTATTGCTGTGATAAGACACTAAGATAAAGGTAAATTGTAGTTGAAGTAGTTTATTTGGGCTTATGGTTCCAGAGGGTTAAGAGTCCATGATGGTGGCGTGGAGGTGCAGGTAGCAGTTGGCTGGATGACAGATGACATCTCAAACCACAGACACCAAGCAGAGAAAGCATACTCAAAATGGGGAGTCTTGGATTCTCAGCCTCCACCCCAGTGATAACTTCCTCTAGCAAAGCCACACTTCCTAATTTTTCCCAAAGAGCTATCAGTTGGGAATCATGTATTCAAATGCCTGAGCCTTATGGGGACATTATCTTTCAAACTAGCACAGTCATCTCCTTATCTGCAGTTGTGGAAATTATTAGAACAGCCTGAAAAGTCAGACAGGTACAAACCCAGTGTTGTGTTTTCCACATACAACTTTGAAGAGATTCTTACAATTTGCAAACTGTGCAAGAGATGGTAGCATGTTTCTGTAGCTCCTACACCTGGAAGACTGGGGCAGAACAATTGCCATGGGTTTGAGTCCCACTTGTTAAATAGTGAGTTTCAGGTCAGCTTTGGCTGTAAACACAACTACAAAAACAAAACAAAACAACCAATGAGGCTATAGGATGGCTCAGGAGTTTCAGAGCACTTGCTGCCCGTCTAGAGGATTTGGGTTCAGTTTCCCACACTGATACTAAGTTACTTAAAACTATCTGTAACTCTAATTCTACAGGATCTAATGCCCTTTTCTGTCTTCCAGCAATACCAGCATGCATGTGGGATACTCTTACATGCATACACACACGTATACAGAGAGAGAGAGAGAGAGAGAGAGAGAGAGAGAGAGAGAGAGAGAGAGAGAGAGAGAGAGAGAGGAGAATTTTATGGCAGAACTTTTCCTGGGAAGATGCAATACACAAATACACATCTACTTAACCCAGATAGGGCATTCATAAGAGACAAAGGACAGCTACCATCAAAATCCAACTTGGTGAACCAATGACTTTTACTGAGTTTACAGAAATATAGGTAAGGGGTCATTTATAGAAGCAGAAATTTTTCAAGCATACATCAGCATGAGTAACAAAATCTCAGAACTTGGAGCATACTGCACAGCCAACAGGCAGTTCAACAGGTTGGAGAATATCCCTTCCAAATGACTCAGATATTCAAAACCTCTTCCAGGCAGCTGGTATCTTCTGAGTCTTCTTTGCAGCTTGGCTTATCTGAGAATGACTCTCACCCTTTATTGCTGACTTGAACACAGAGGTATCTGGTGAATCTGCTCAGTTTCAGGGACTTCCTACAGACATTCTTAGTTATTTACCTTCATGCTTAAGGAATTTAAGGAATTTCAGTTTTAGTATGGAATGTTTTAGTCTTGGAGGAAACTGTTATACAACACACACACACACACACACACACACACACACATACACACACACACACACACAAAACACCCTGCAGATAGAATTTAAAAAACATAAAACAATGAAACAATGGCAGGCTGTTGTTTTCAAGCATGTCATGTGATGATGATTAATAACAAAACCTTTATCATAAATGGGATGATTAATCAGCATTATGCATGTTCTTTGTGTAGTGTCTGACACATAGGAAGGGTCTAGCAAATGCTAAATACTATAATTATCTATCTAACTATATCATTTTGTAGATGATACCATCAGGACACTGAAGATATTAGATGAAATCTCTGTTGATCTCACAGCAAGCTAGTGAAACTCAAAGAGCTAGACCCAAGACCTACTGATTATCTCCCCTGTGCCCTTCAGGGTAAATCTAATAAAAGTTGTCTGTGAACATAATATATGAAATAACCTCAGAAGGCCTCAAGCTCCCCAAGGAAAATTTATCATGGCAGAGCGGCCGTTGCTTTTGAGCATAAGCCTTTCGCATCCTTTCACTTTTCCTTTCTTTATTTTCCTTTCTTATTAACAGCTGCGGGGAGGGGCTAACAGTGAATTATGTAAGGAAAAGATGCTATCATCCACAGAAAATGTGATGCCCTTTGGAAGGCTGTTACAGTGCTGACGGGTTCTTTTGTGCTGGAGCACAGTGCTCAGGGATGAATGTGTACTGAACAGCAGAGAAAAACCAGCAGGCAAATCTCAGAGTGGACAGTAGAAGGTCAGACAGGATCATTCATTGTCAATTATTTTTTTCCAATCAGAGAGGTGCCTGCATTTTTTTTTTGTTTTAACTCTGAAAGTATAGATTTTGGAAGTGCAAATTTCCTAATGAGGTTGATGAATGCTTGGAGCTAAAAACCTTTTTTTTTTAACCTAAGAAATGGAACACACGATGAAGAGGACACATGTAAGAGGTTGCGGTGTGGATAGAGATGATTCGAAAGGCAGGCTCTGCAAATAACCCAAATTTTAGCAAGATTCGTTAATTTACAAAAGTACTTATGAGAGTTTATGGGTGTATGGGGGAGTTTCGAGGAAGGAAAGGGAGAGAAGTGATGTAATTATGTTATAATCTTAAAGGTACAATGGAAAAACTACCATGACTTTTGCGTTTAGTCATAGATTTATCTCACCAACATAGGCAACTAGACAACAGATCTGACATAAATGAGAGATTCTGGGGAACAGGCAGAGGGAACTGTGACCTGGGAGAAAGGAGCAGGTGTGTGAGGCCCATCCATGAGCCTTAATCTGTGTTCTGGAGTGTGGTGAAGGTAGGCTGAAGCCAAGGAGAAATCAGACATCTGCCTCATTGGAGCAGACTACGGACATGGTGGGATTTGTGTAACTGATTTGAAATAAAGATCTAGATGTGTGGGACAACATATAATAATTAAATGATAATGTCACAATCATTCCTGAAATGAATATTAAAAGTATACAATGGGAAGATGATACTGAAAACAAAATAGAATACCGAAACTAAGTTATTTGAAAGGAAGTACAGAAACAGAGATCAGAATGGACAAGTGGAAATCAAATTTAGTTTAAATCCACTGTGTCTTCAGTTGCACAAATTGTAAATGGATCACATATTCTACTTTGAAGGGAAGAATGATCAGATTGTATATCAAAGGCAAGGTCCAAGCACAATTTGTCTAGAACAGATGTGCCAAGAATAAAAGATGGAAAAAGTCATGTAAGCACTGTTATTCCCAATTCACGGTTCCCAGGAGTCTGGGAATAGAAAGGAATTCTTTTCTTTCATGATAAGCATTTTTTAAAGTCCCACAGAGATATACATACTGCTGATACACTGAGTGTCTCCTCTCCAGGGCTGGGGAAGAACCAGGACATCTGTGTTTGCTTCACAATATTTTACCACAGGTTCTACTCAATGAAATAAGGCGAGATGAAAAGGTATGTGAGTTGGAAGGAAAGAAATAATTTTATCACTGGTTACAGAGAACATTATTTGGTTTATAGAAAAATGCCAAGAAATCTATATCTGCCATAAATTAACATTCTAAAAAGATTTTTGAATTAAATCTTGAATGTTAGGAATGTCAAATACTTAACTACCTGTGTTAATATAAAGCTAGCATAGTATTATATTTATATAAACAATATGTGCAGAGCATGTGAACAGTAACGAGAATTCAGGGGAGAGATGTCACACAATAGCGAACGATGAAAAGAGTTCTCCACAATTCCACAGTGGGAGAATTCTCTTGGAACTCTTATGTGAAGAAAGCTGGGTTGTCATGAGGGGCAACTTTGACTCCAGAAGACATTTGGTAATGTCTGTGCTATTTTTGAATGTCATAACTGGTTTATCAAGGAAAGGCCTGGTATTGAATATCCCTCAAACTTCCCAATAACAAGGCATTACCTGACTCCAAGTGTCAATGATTATATTTTTATTACTTTCTAGGACAAAGCAAAGGGAAGAGGATCCTCCAGTTCCACCTTACGCTGCACTTGAACTTGTAAAGCTTGTGGAAGAAGGAAAGTATCTTCATGGCATTAAAGCATGCATATTCTAAGGTGATACACAAGACTTTTAATCCAAAACTGATATTCTGTGCCCTAGCTTGCATTAATTACCAAGTTGACACAGCCCAGAATTACCTGAGAAGGGAGTTTCATTGAGGGAATGCCAGGGTCATATTGGTTCCTGGGACTGTTTGTGAGGAATTCTCTTGATTGCTAATTGATAAAGGAAGGTCCATCCCACTGTGGGCAGCACCATTCCCTGGACAGGAGGTGGTTCTGGAGTGTATAAGACAGCTACCTAAGCTCAAAGGAGACAGAATGGCACATTCTTTTATAGATTCTGCTATGCTGCTTGGCTGTGAAGTGAGTTCCATGACCAGAAAAAGCAAAAAGGCCTGACTTTAGGTTCCTGCTTTGTGTTTCCACCCTGAATTCTGTGTGACCTCTAAGACGAAATAAACCTTTTCTATCTTAAGTTGTTTTTGGTCAGGATGTTCTTTTCATAGCAACAGAAGAAACTAGAACAACTGGATTTCAAAAAAATATATGAAAATGCTTGTTAATCTTCTTGAGTTCTGTGGATTGGGTCCTGGATATTTTGTACTTTTTTTTTAAGCTAACACCAACTTATTAGTGAGTACATACCATTCATGTTCTTTTGGATCTGAGATATCTTGCTGAGGATATTTTCTAGTTCCACTTGCCTGCAAAACTTAAGGGTGTCCTTGTTCTTAACAGCTGAATACTATTCCATTGTATAAATGATACACATTTTCTATATCTATTCTTCTGTGTGTGACATCTGGGCTGTTTCCAGCTTCTGTCTATCATGAATAAGGTCACTATGAACATAGTGAAGCACGTGCCCTTGTGGCATGATAGGGCATCTTTATGGTATATGCCCAGGAGTAGTATATTTGAGTCTTCAGGTAGATCTATTTCCAATTTTCTGAGGAACCTCCAGATTGATTTCCAGAGTGGTTGTACCAGTTTGCAATCCCACCAACAATGGAGGAGTGTTCCTCTTTCTCCACATCCTCACCAACATGTGCTGTTACCTGAGTTTTTGATCTTAGCCTTCTGATTGGTGTAGGGTGGAATCTCAGGGTCACTTTTGTTTGCATCTCCCTGATGACTAAGGACTTTGAACATTTCTTTAAGTGCTTCTTAGCCATTTGAAATTCCTCTTTTGTGTTCTCTGTTTAGTTCTATACTGGATTTTTTGATTGGGTTGTTTGGATTTTTGGAGGTTAGCTTCTTGAGTCCTTTATATATTTTAGATATTAGCCCTCTATCAGATGTGGAGTTAGTGAAAAATTTTCCCAATCTGTAGGTTGCCAATTTGTCCTATTGACTATGTCCTTTGCCTTACAGAGCTTTTCAGTTTCATGAGGTTCCATTTATCAATTCTTGATCTTAGAGTGTAAGCCATTGGAGTTCTGTTTAGGAAATCTTCCCCCATGCCCATGAGTTCGAGGCTCTTTCTAACTTTCTCTCCTATTCAGTGTTTTATGTTGAGGTCCTTGATCCACTTGGACTTGAACTTTGTGCAGGATGACAAATATGGATCTATTTTCATTTTTCTTTATCCTGGCTGCCAGTTAGACCAGCACCATTTTTTGAAGATGCTTTCTTTTTTCCAAAGTATATTTTTGGGTTCTTTGTCAAAGATTAAGTGTCTATGGGTCTGTGGTTTTATTTCTGGGTCCTCAATTCTGTTCCATTGATTAACCTGTCTGCCTCTGTACCAATACCATGATCTTTTTTTCTTTTTAATCACAATTTCTCTGTAAAACAGCTTGAGGTCAGGGATAGTGATTCCCACAAAAGTTATTTTATTGTTAGCAATTGCTTTCACTATCTTGAGTTTTTTTGTTTTTCCATATGAAGTGAGAATTGCTCTTTCCATGTCTTTGAAGAATTGTGTTGGAATTTTGATGAGGATTGCATTGAATCTGTAGATTGCCTTTGGTACAATGACCGTTTTTACTATGTTAATGCTACCAATCCATAAGCATGGGATATTTCTCCATTTTCTGAGGTCTTCTTCGATTTCTTTCTTGACAGCCTTGAAGTTCTTGTCATACAGATCTTTCGCTTGTTTGGTTAGAGTTACCCTAAGGTATTGGGAAGGAGAAGAAAGCAGAGAGCAGGAGGGAGGGAACTGGGTGGGAAAAGTGAGGGGGAGGGGCAGTGAAAAAGTGGAACATGATCAGGTATCGGGGAGGGGGTAACCAGGAGTGAAGCCCCAAGGGTAGCAGAGTGAATAGAAATATATAAAATTGGGAGATGGGAGGTGGGGTGACCCTCTAGAATGTACCAGAGACCTGGGAGGTGAGAGAATCTCAAGACTCAAAGTGAGGGACCTTGGAAACTTGTGAAGTCCACCTCCAGGAGAAAGATAGGGCATCAAGTAGAAAGATGGGGTTGCCATCCCACAATCAGGAACTCTGACCAGGGATTGTTCCTGTCTGGGAGAACTGCAGGGACAAAAAAGGAGAGGAGACTGGGGGAAAGGTGGTCCATTGACCAGCTCAAATATGGACCTATCTCAGGGGTTGACTCTAGGGCCTAACACTATTACTGATGCTGTGGTGTGTTTACAGACAGGAGCCTAGCATGGATGCCTTCTGAGAGGCCCAAAAAGCAGCTGAGATGGAGGCAGATACATGTACCCAACCAATGGTCTGAAGTCAGAGACCCCTGTGGTTGGACTGGGGAAAGGCTGGAAGAGGTTGAGGAGGAGGGGGAGTGATCCCATGGGAAGACCAGCAATCTCAACAAACCTGGACCCTGAAGACCTCTTAGACACTGAGCCATCAACCAGGTGGCATACACTGGCTTGACTAAGGCCCCTGACACATATACTGCATATAGACTGCCTGCTCTGCCTCAATGAGAGAAGACTTGAGAGACTTGGGGTCCCAGGGAGTGGGGAGGCCTGTGTGGTGTGGGTGTGTGTGGGGATGAGGGGACATCGTCTTGGAGATGGGGGGGGGTGAGGAGGAATGGGGTGGGGCACTGTTGAAGGGAGGAATGAGATGGGGGATTGCAACTGGACTGTGAGGAAAGATTAATGGTAATAATAATTTAAAAAAACTCAAGAGACAGAAAAAATGCTGAATATTAGAAGATACTGTAAGGGGACCAAAAAACAATACAGATTGGGAAAAATATTGCAGTATACGCATAACAACCCCCAAGTGTTCAAGTGTTCAGAATATGAATATATATATATTCAATGGTGAAGATAAGCCAATAAAAATAGAAGCGTTCAATATTTTACAGAAAAAGACACTGAAAGATATATTTAAGTGGGCTCAGTGTAACTGTCACGAAGAGAATAAAAATTAAAGCCACTATGACTTATCACTAGAGATCCACCATATAGTTAAGATGGAGATTCTGGCAGCATCTTGATGAAGGCAGGTAGCAAAGAGAGAACACTTGATACTGCCGCTAAAAGGGAAACGCAGAGCTGGGCGTGGCAGCCTGAAGCTGAGCACCAAGGGATCAATTCTGTTAATGGCCAGCTTGTGTTGTGCAAGACTTAATCAATAATGAAAATCAACACAAAACGAGACAACTACCTTGGAAGTTCTCCATGGACAATCTTTTTAAGCAAAATACCCAGAAAATTTCACTCCTAAGTATTTTTTAATTTAATTTTTAAAATCTATTTACATCCCAAATGTTGCCTCCCCTCCTGGTCCTCACTTGGAAAGTTCTTCCTCCCATCCTCTCTCCCCTTTGCCTTTGAGAGGGAGTCCCCTCACACCACAGGTATCCCCCACCCTGGGGCATCATGTCTCTACTGATTAGGCAATCCTCTGCCACTGAGGTCAGACAAGGCAGTCCTCTGCTACTTAAGTGCTGGGGGCCTCTGACCAGCCCACATAGGCGTTTGGTTGGAGGCTCGGTCTCTGGGAGCTCCCAGGGGATCCGGTTAGTTAATACTGTTGTTCTTCCTATGGGGTTGCAATCTCCTTCAGTTCCTTCAATCCTTCCCCTAGCTCTTCTACAGGGATCCTTGACCTCTGTCCAGTGTTTGTGGGTATCTGCATCTGTCTCAGTCAACTGCTAGTGGAGTCTCTCACAGAGGACGGGTATTCTAGGTTCCTGTCATGCTCACTCTTAAGTATTTACATAAGAGAAATGAAAATATATGGTGAGAAAACTGTTCGAGAGTACTCCCAGCATCCTCGCCCATCACTGCATTGGCTGAAACCTTCCTGGTTATCAACGGAAACTTTTGGGTGTACAGAGAGTGAAGTGTCTATGCATGCAAAAATACAAACCCATTTCTAAAATGTTTTGCTAAAAAGCTGAATACTGGAAATCATATCCTGTGTTATTCCAATCATACACAGTTCAGGAAAGTTGGAGCTAATGTGTGGAAATTGAAACAAGAAGAGCAGGCTGTCACTGGGAACAGACTGATTGAGAGTGGGGTCACGGAAGTGCTCTGAATCTCCAGAGACTTCTGGTTACAATGGCATAGATACTTAACAAATCCTCTGTGCACCCCTCCCATCTATTCATTTATATTTGCATGAATGAATCTTAGAAGCTTCGGCTATGTGTCAGCGAAGGCAAGCTGAGGAGCGTTGCTGTCTGGGATGGCTCTTCTGAAGAGCTGCAGAGCCGGAGTTCTAGAAGGAGGCTGCAGGAAATAGCCAGTGACCCCACAAAGCAGTGGGAGTTTGATCAACTTTTTGAAAGCATTGGAAAACTGAGGCCATTCATCCTCATACCTGCTGTGGGGAAACAGGAAGAAACCTGTATAATTGCTTGCTTTGCTAAATCACTGAGGAGCACAGGGGTTCATGATTCTATGAAATTAAAAGAAGGAAGAGCAGAAGCTATTATCTCACCCCGAGTAAGAATGAGCACAGGTTCGGGAACCCAGAAGGAATGAGGTAATGATCAGCCTGTCAGTCTCGCAGTACTTAAACTGTGCCTGCTTTATTCCAGCTGAGGGCTAGCATCAGCCTCGTGAGGAGACTTTCCACATCCTCTGGCAACAGATTTAATATAATGTTTTCCTTTTAATTAATATCCATTGGGAAAGAAATAGCAATTCTGTAAGATCGACAATCAATCAGTCAATCAATGAGTCAATCAATCAATCAGTCAATCAATCAATCAGTAATAAGATAGAAACCTGCAATTTGAGAAGGCTGAAAGGTTAAGATTAAGTTACACTGTCATGACACTGGTCAGAGGCAAGGGAAACTACAAAGTTAGGCAACCCCATCTTTTAGTTTTAACAAGATGGCAACCACACTGATACAGTCTTAAAGGGAAAGGAGAACAAAAGGAGGGACCCACAGGGAAGCAATACATTGAACTCTATGCTCACTGTTTGCTACGTGTCTTCTACACATACACACACATACAAACACATACATGTATACACACATACACACATATGCACACACATACACATATACACACATACACATATGCACAAGCACATACAGGTAGATACATATACACACATGTATCACACACACACTCCCACACACATACACACATCCATATACACATGCATCACACACATGCACACACTCACACATACATGCATACACAATACACATTTGCATACACATATATACACACATGTACACATACACGCACATGCACACACAATACACGCACACATCCATCATGTATACATGCACACACTCAAACACATACACACGTTCATACATACATGCAACACACACATACACATATACACATTCATCATACACACACTCACACACATATATACATGCATATTACACGGACATACACACAAATTATGCATACACATACACACACATATACATACTCACACATATACACATGCATCACACACACATACACACGCACATGCATACTCCTCAACCTATGAGTTAGAGAATTTGGAAAACAAGAAACTGTAAGTTACTATAACCCTTTCAGTAGCACTCTGCTGTTTCCTTCTAGCGTTAGCACTGTCACCATCTCTTTATATTGTTGTGACCTCTGCTTATACACATGTTTTGGCTACTTTTCTCATCACATGACAGAATTCCTCATCTAACTTGTTTCGACTCATGACTTCAAAGGGACTTTGGTCCATCACAGAACTTTTGGTGTATGACTGTGACAGAGCCTCCTTCCATCTTGGCCCAACAGTATGCCTCCAGAGCTAGAGACCTGGCTAACAGCCATCATGGGCCTAGCCCCAGTGACTGAGCCAGGCCCTACTTCTAAAAGCAACACCACCGTCTGGGGACCAAATACTCTGAATATGAGTCTGTGAGGATGTTTCAGATCCAAGCCACCATGCATAATGTAGCATTGGACTTTGTTCAACTAAATTAATAATTCTTCATTTACATTGTCTTTGTAATAAGCATTTTTGTAACTAAAGACATACCACTTTACTCACTAATATACAATGTAATGTTGATTTAATGTGCTGTTTAAGCTTAGTGAGAAGCTGGTTCTGGAAGCAAGATAGTCTTACCTCCATTTCAGACCCAAATCTGATTCAAAGTGTTTCCCAAGGACATTGTCTGGGGATTGGCTGGCTCTTTACTCCTATAACAAGGAGAACAGAAAACAGTAATTATTCATGAGTGTTAAAAACATTGTGCCCTTATACAATGTCCAGATAGAGGATGAACCATCTCTAATAGACACTTTATTATTCCGTGGTTTAAAATAGCCTTCCCCCAGAAAGAGCAAGTTATCCAATACCAAATGGTCAGCCCTAAAATAATGTATATGTAACGAACATTATGTGGACTGAGCAGGTTTGCTTATGTATTTAGAATATCTGTTTGTCTATCTTCCTGTCCATCTATCTATTTATCATTCATTTATCCCTCCCTCTTTGTCTCCCTCCTCTTCCCTCCCTCCGTACCTCTATTTGTAACAACAATGAAAGAAAGAGAGGCTATAAAAACCCCAAATACCTGTAGTAGGAATGGTAGGCCAGAAGCTCATTTATTCAGAGAAAATTCAACTGAGAACTACAAGTGACTGCCTCAACTTCCCCATCAATTTCTGGTGAGTGTTCATTAACTCTGACTTGATAATGCTACTTTTGTTGGTTCTCTCCAGTTGTTTGGACCAGATGGTATACATGTCTGATTTGCTCATATTTGATATCTGTTACCTGCTTCTCTCTGGTATCCACCATTTGTTCTTTTATTCTTGCTTTATACATTATTAATAAGTTCATCCATTTGAAACCAAAAGTATAGTTATTATAGACCATTATCTGGATTGTATAGAACACTTTAAAAAGTAATTCTTTAATTTTAGGAAAAAATACTCTGATACATGGACAAATGTGACAAACTTTTTGTTCATGTAATTCACTGTCCATGGCTTTTCCTTTAAAATTCAGATATGGGTAATCAGAAGTAGGACCCCAGCACCGCCTTTAAAAGAGGAGAAATCATACCTAAGAACGATGATTTGACCACAAAGTGCATATGCCCACAAAGCTAGCTGTATGGTGGTGGAGTTCATGAACCTTGTGAGTCAAAGATTCAGATTCTCAGCTAACTTGAATGACACAGTTAATTTTATTGTTGCCCAATTTTTGGCAGACATGTGTCTTTCAATGCTTTCTCATTAAAACACTTCTGCTATCACTAGGTATGTCTGGGTCTAGCTTATCAAGAACAGCAAGAAAATCAGAGTTTATGCCCAATGATGGTTGCCTGAACTACACCAAAAAGAGCAATGACGTTCTGGTTGCTTGATTTAGTTAAAAGGGCCTTGCTCTTGAAGATACCCTTAGAATCTGATTTAGGATTTTTAAAGTAGCCAATGTGTCTTTTTGTCCCTGGACAAAGGCAAGAAGTAAAGACTAAAATCATGAATTTTAATGGAACCAGTAAGAATGGCCAAGATCAATAAAATAAATGAAAGTTCATGCTGGTGATAATATGAAAAACTGAGGAACATTTAATCATTGCTGGTAACCATACAAACTTGTGTGGTCACTAAGGAAACCAGCATGGCAATTCCTCAGGAAGTGGGGATAGATCTACCCCAAGACCTAGGGGCAAATACGCAAAGGACTCTATTCAACTGTGGAGAATCTTGCTTACCCCTGTTGTTTCTGCTCTATTTATAATAGCCAGAAATTGGAAACAGCCTAGACGGCTATTAGCTGATGAATGGATAATGGAAATGTGGTACATCTACACAATAAAATGTTACTCAGCTCTTAGGAAAAATGAAATTATGAAAACTTCAGGGAAATGGATGAAACTAAAGAAACTCATTCTGAATGATATAACCCATACCCTAAAATACAAATATTTTATGTTTTCTCTTATATGTGGTTGTTAGCTTTTAAGTCTTTGATAGACATGCTACAACCCATATAAAACAGACATTAGGTATTAAGTGAGAGGGAAGATTCCTCAAGGAAGTGGACATAGAATATATACATATATATATTTACAGAGAGGTAGAGGAATGGGAGAATTAAGTGGATAAGGAATTGTATGAAATGAAATATGGGTAGGAACAGTCAACACTATGGACCATTTGAAGAGTCTATGGAAATATACTGCTGTGGAAAGTTTACAAAACATATACATGTAGGAAACAAATCTAAATGGAGTCACAAACTAATGTGGGACAGACAATGCTTCAGGTAGACATATTTCACACCAAATTAAAGCTCCAGTGTCAGGAATGAGTTTCATATAGTTGAGTCATTGTCCAAAGGTACTCTGTAGAGCCTCCAAACATCTCTGGCTACTTCCAAGCCTATTAGTTGCTCTACACAAACATATGGTAAAGCCCCATCGCTGAAGGCAGCACTTAGCTATCTCACTGAATATGGAGAAGTTGAGCTGGTGCATAACTAGAGCCTTCATCCTTACTGACTAGTGTTCATGGTACTAGAAGGTACTCGGCACAACACCAGAGGAGAAAGATAACCTTCAACCCAGCTACAGATTATACAATCTACAATAGTGACTTGCATGAAAGAGATCCTGGTGTGATAGTGGCACAACTGTTGTGGGAGTAACTAAACTCTCTCTGATTGAACTTAAGGCCCACTCTACAAGATGGGACCCATACCTGAGACTGCTTGAATGGCTATGAACCTTTTATTAGACAGGCATGGGGCTAGGGAAAAAGCAAATATTGTTTTGCTAAAGGAACATAGCAATAAAATGAGTTCTCATGACACGTTATCCCTATAGATCAGGCCAACATCAGTGAAACTTCCTCTTGTAGTAGATGGTAATGCACCACAACTAGACAATGTATAGAAAGTGAGAGCTTGGGGCTGGGGATTTAGCTCAGTGGTAGAGTGCTTGCCTAGGAAGCGCAAAGCCCTGGGTTCGGTCCCCAGCTCCGGAAAAAAAAAAAAAAAAAAAAAAAAAAGAAAGTGAGAGCTTTTGTAACACTTAGTCCTAAATGGGATCTCTTCATCAAATCTCCTTCCTGGAGCTCAGAGAACTCTGCAATAGAGGAGGCAGAAACAGTGTAAGAGCCAGATGGTTAACTTAAAGGAAAGCATGCCTTCCAGATACAACAGGACTGATATACATGTAAGTTCATGGAGTGTGGTAGCATACACAGGACCTGTACACACTAAAGGCAGATGGGTTCCAAGGGCTGAGAAGGAACATGGGCTCACATGCCTAACTAAGAAGTTGTCTGCAATTGATACCATTACAAACTTGATGGTATTTTTATAGACTTTTTATTGCACATTGTTTTGTTTAAAATAAGGCATTTAAAAATCTTATTGGTGTTTTGTTTGTATATTAGTCTCTAATTTTGTGTTTTTATGGTGTATGTGTTTCTTGTGTTTCTTTTTCTGGATTGTTTAAGGGTTTTGTTTGTTTCATTTTGTTTGTTTACCTATTTGCTTGCTTTGTAAAGACAGAGAATGAAAGGATTGTGATCAGAATATATTGCATAAAACAATGTAGTTTTGCTCAATTATAAAATAATTACAGAAAGGAAACAGGAGAAATACTTTTTTCATATTTTGAGAAATGGAGCTGAGATTATATATGTATTTAGATGGTGTGTGAATCTCATTCGTTTGTATATACCCCCATGTGTATATCTGTGTGTATATGTCTCTATGTATATATGCCTGTGTGTGTATATACCTGTGTAGGTGTATGTGTGCAAACATGCATATATGTATTTAGAAGAATAATTTGAAATTTTCTCCTTTTCTACTTATTTGGAAATGTTTTCCCATAGGCCCTGGTACCTTCACATCCCCATTCGATTTCTTCTTACACTTGCTTATTTTGTTACTCAGCCAAAGACTCACAGGGAGCCTTTCTATGAGTCTGGATCTGCACTTTTCATGAAGCTCTTTAATCCACCACAGGCTTTCCTCATTTCCAGCCACCACAACCTCTTTGCACTCCAACATCTGTTTCTTCAACTCACCAAAGTCAAAGGGCTCTGTCTTGGGCCCATTTCCAATGTCCAAATCTAAAATTGAATTTAGGCAGGATTTCTTTTCCTCCTTTCTGGATAATACCTCTCTTGTTCTTGGTCTAAAGTTTGTGATTTCATAATTTTTTCTGAATGTCTAGTAGTTTAAGGTCCAGAATGTACAGCCTTGGGTAACTTTCCTGAAGCCAACTTCTACAACATTGGCTGGAAGCAGAGTGAGTCTACTTATAATTAACAAAGCTTTGCATATGTTTTTTACCAATGTCTTCTGCGCTTTATATGTTTATTCTTTATCATCTTTCTTCAAGAGATATTTATTTTTATTTTATGTTTAAAATGGTCTACCTACTCTATGAATACTATATGTATATGATATTCAGGGTATATGTGTGCATGTGTCTATGTGAAGGTTTTGCATGGAGACCAGAATAGAGTATCTGATTCTCCTGGATCTGGAGTTATAGACAACTTTGAGTCCTGGTTCTCTGCAGGAGTAAAAAATACTCTTAATTGTTAAGCCATCTTGTCAGGCCTTTTAACTCCATTCTTGATCATGAGTGCTCGGCTTTTCTCCAGAAAGTTCCAGAAGAAGTCTTCATGAACCATATATAGAGAATATAAGCCTGCAAGTATGTGTGTGTGTGTGTGTGTGTGTGTGTGTGTGTGTGTGTGTGTGTGTGTGCGTGCGTGTGCGTGTTGGGGGAAGGGGCAAGTTTCTTGTGATATCTCAAAAAATGCCCTGTAAATATAATAGAAAACCATAACCAAAAAGATTTATGATGAGTTATGTAGACCATCAATTCTGTTTATCCATTCGATCTTTTTGGATCAAATGGATTATGAATATGAAGGCAGGGCTTGCACACATTGCTTCACTTGGGAAGATTATCTCTGTAATAGACTGAAGGAGGTAGCTGAACAAGTGTAATGCCTAGGGATTACACATTTTTATCTCCTGTCGCTTAGCCCTTATCACTTATATTTTACTCTATGTTGAACTAGTTATACAGATTTGTGTCTGTCTCCTTCGCTAGGGTTGAGAGGAAAGACGGTAGAGACTCAGGGTCCAGCTGAGGTAGGTGCTGAAGAAGAACTCAGCTACGTCCCACAGAAACATGGGAGTAAATTGTGGAGACATCGTTATACAGAGAAGCAAATGGTTCCTCTTCAGCGTTAGAGCTAAAGATACCCTTGTTCATTTACTCATCCACTTGATAAGGTGTACTTAGCTAACTAGTACTAGAAATAAGTGTGTTTATTATTTTTGATGTCTGTGAGTGAAGGAATGGTGAAATATTAATCCAGTGTGCTAAGAACCCAGCTCTCGGCAGTGAGTGCATGGACGTGTGAGGACCATGCTGTGAAGTTGACTTCAGGAAAAGTTGTGTATGGAAAGACTCGTAAGACAACAAGATTTTCATCTCATTGAAGTCACAGTCAGTCAGAAATCGTGCTGATCTGGTGCATCACAACCTACCAAATAAATATGTTCCAACATCAAGGGCAGGAGAGAAGTTTTAGCTTCTTGGTCCACATCGGATCGGCCTCCTCTATCATTCTGTTTGCTAATCCACCTGCTTGCTTTCCAAAAGATGAAAAGCTGTAATCTGATTCAAGATGGTCTTTGAATTGATGAGTCTATTTCTTTTTCTTAAATCCTACTTTGAAATGCTAAAAGCATCTAAATTGAGTCTAGCTAGCTCTTTGGGGTCAGTTAAGGCAAGGAGAATGTTTTCACATTTATTCCATACACACAATCATTCTAACAGGTAAAGCAAGACCCCTATCTTCTGCTCCTTCTGGGGTTCTCAACCTGTGCACCACAACCCCCTTTGGGATCACATATCGGATATCCTTCATTACAATTCATAACATTAGCAAAATTATTATGTGAAGTAACAATAAACTCATCTTATGTTTGGGGGTTTAATACAGCATGAGGAACTGTACTAAAGGGTCATAATATTGGGGAAGGTTGAAAACCACAGATCTTTGTGATTTACCTTTCACGGTTAGCTAGATGTGGAATAGCTCAAGCTTTAGCATCAGGAAACCAGAACCTTTCTGGTCTTTGCATCTAAGTAATGTAAAATCAAACTCTTATTAGTGCTTGTGCAGACCTAGGTCTGAAATATAGCAAGAAGCAATACTAATTACTACAGCTAAATCTGAAAGTAAGATACTGAAAAAATAACCAACAAAAGAATTTTAGGATCCATGGTGAAATGCAGGTGTGTAAGCTGATCTCCATCCCCCCCTCTCATTTTCTAGTTATGTAGCCATGTTGAACATTCATGATCCCAAACCCTCAGTGGATTCTAAGATACTATGGTACCTAAGGTACAGAGTGTTCACCCTGTAGTTTAAGGGTGAGTGTAAACTCAGAACAGCTGAGGGAAGGAACTTCAAATATTACAAACTCCTGGAGTTGGTCATTGTTTGATTTTTAATCCCAGCATGTGGGCAGATGAAGCAGGAAGAGAATGAACCAGATGTACATAGTGAATTCAATATAGCCTGAGATACATGGCAAGACTCTATCTTAAAGAGAGTCAGAGAGGCTGAGGCACACACACACACACACACACACACACACACACACACACACTCACTCACACACACACAAATACACAGAGACAGAGTAAGATTCATAATAAGCGACGAAGCTAGAAAATTTATAACAGTTAAATAATAAAATGAACATTATTGAATTTAAATATTATATATTAAAATTTATATAATGAATATTTTACAAACAAAATGATAGGATTTAGGAAAAGTTTCTAAATCAAAAGACAAAATAAAAAATACTTGTATTTTTAAAAGATAAAATACCATTGCAGATAATTATAAGATAACTTATTTAGCACTTTCATATAATTTGTAGTGGAAGAGGAAGAATAGTGAAAAATAGCCAAGATAACTTTAAAATAAATTAGAACAAGAAGAGAGGTACCTGGGCAGAGCTCATCACCACTGCATTCCTCTGTACTTCATAAAAGAGAGGACCATCAAGAATGGTCGAGCACCACAACATCTAGAATTCAGAATACAACATCTAGAATAAGAGGGGAAAATGTTTTAGCCTGGTTAACAGAATATTTGTGTTGAGGATGACCTCAGCATCATCTAGTCCATTGTTCTTAAGAATAATGACTATGAATGAAGCTCATGAAAAACTTGATGGAGGTGATACTACCAAAAACTTCAAACAGGAACAGGGCATTCCTTACGTGTATCACAGGCCTATTATCATGCTCTTTGACTTTCTTACCTCCAACCTTTACCTGTAATCCAGACTTACTTATAAATATTTATTACTTCTGTGCCCAGTATTTGGAAAGGTTTGAGAAATGAATTGCCAGGTGCAGTGTAAATGATTCCTACTTTCTCTCCCTGGGAAAGCATCTCAAATGGAGAGGAATTTTCAAGGGATAGAGACAGTACGTGGCAGTCTGGGGTCTTAGAACTCCAAATCTCATCATTGCCAAAAGAAAGGTCAGAGAGTAGGGGTGCATGCATGCAGATCATATTTGAGAGGTCAAAAGAAGCTGTGCTGAAATTATCAACGAAGGAGGGTTTCTAAGAGAAAAACTGGAGATAACTGAAGTACATGCCCATACTTCTGGGTTAAAACCACTGTGCTGGAGCTAGTTATTCAGACTGCTCAGTTAAGTTTCTGAAAATAATTTAATGATAGACACACCTTCCTCCACACACGGACATGCACGCAAGTTAACTCAGTAAAGCTTAAAAAAATGTCCCCGATATGCAAAGCATGGACCTTAAAAAGTTTCACTCCCACACAAACATGAAGAAAATCATTGAAGCATTGAAAAATCAATGATTTCCTTTAAATATACCAAAGAACTGGAGGTATAGGATCAATTACTACCCTAAACTCTGGAGATATTTGCAAACATATACAGTCACAGCCAAGAGCAACTTTTCTGAAGCAGAAACCACTTGAGCTTGAGTGGGAGAAAACACTTAGCATCATTTTGAAGAACCTTCTAGAGGCTGGGGATGGACCTGTGTGGGATTTAAAACTTCTAGCTGCCCTCGTCTGAAGCACTCCTGTAATCATCAGTGGATTTTCCTGGAGAAGCCTCACCAGGTTCTCACTTTAAAGATTAGAGAAAAATTCCCTTCTGTGTCTACAGCCTGACTTCCAAAGGAAGTGACTCACCAGCATCTTCTCTGCCCAAGGGGACTGATGAGCTCCCTTTCATCCCTCAATACAGGAACAGGGGATATAGACTGAGAGCCAATGCTGAAGATGGGAACTCAGGAACTCAGACCAACTCAAAATAGGACATTTTCCTATCATAGTGGGGCGTGAAGTTCCATCTCTCCAGAGACCAAGGCCAGATCTCTGCAAATCTTGGCCAGCCTGGTTTACAGAATGCACAGCACAAAGAATGAGCTTTGATGTAGACTGTAAACATTTTCTGATAATGATGGGTCAATATAGCACTATCCATCATAACAAACATGCCACCCAGACTTGGATGTGTTGGTTTTGGAGGAAGCATTGATGGATGTGTGTATGAGGAATATGTAAAGATCATGCATTGTTCTCTCAATTTTGCTGAATATGTCTTAATATTGCTTTAAGATAAAGTATATTGAAAGTTTTGATGCAATAGGTTTTATTTTAATTCAACACAGTAATAACATTGCTGGCTTAGACCTATAGAAGACATGGCTAAGTAACGCAAATAATTGCAGTGTTGCAAATGGTAAGAGGGAGAGGAATGTGCTCTTATGAAGACCTTCACCTTCCTGTAGAGTGGCACAGTGGGTTTACATTGGACCTATCACTACATACTGAAAACTCAAGAAACAAAAATGAGCTGAATGCTATTGACAGACTCAAAAAATGAGTGGGTCAAGATACAATTCTCTGTTAAAACTGTGGGAGGCAGAAAAAGATGGAAGTAGAAGAAACAAGGGAAGTTGCAATGTCACAGAAGAAAGACCTAAATGAGCATTGGTCACAGAATACCAGGTGTAATTTTTCAGGCAGTTTAAAAGTGAAGGAGAAGACAGTATAACACATCAGCACAAATCAAAGCACTTGGATGGTTACATTCACTGTGGACAATACAGACTTAAAGAGAAAATTGTTATATGTAAGGAGTGGCGCTGCCAAATGATGGGAGTAGGGTTTTGAATTTTTAAAACTCTAGCAACTCATATTTCAAAATGAGAGAGGCAAAAATTGTTACATTTATAAAGAAACACAGAGAATTTACTCTTGCATACTGACATTTGTTATATGTTTCAGACTATAATACCCATCACAAGGAGGTTGAACGTTAAAACAGCAATGAGATACCACACCACACTAGTAGAAGAGATGAATTCCCAAACATACGGAGCCTTGGGAATCTCATTCCTTCTTGGTAGTATGCAGAGTGACACAGCCACTCCCACTCAGGGACAAGAGGTTGGCAGTTTCTTGGAGCTAACTAAGCACAGGCTCACTACTCAACCGGATGATGCATTCTGGGTATACACACAAATGTCCATTCAAAAACATGTATTCAAATGTTCATAGAAGCTTTAGCCACAACTGTTCTTGACTAGAAATACTCAAGATGCTTTTCAATTAAGGAAGTTGCAAGTATATTGGGGTGTTCTCATAAGATGGAATATTGCTCATTGATGAAAATGATCAGTTAAGGCACAAGACTTATAGAAGAACATTAAATGCTAAGGAAAAGAACTTTCCAAATATGTGTAGTGTTATGCCCAAGTCACAGGAACTCCCATACACCACTGAAGAGACAAGTCCAATGCAAACACATGAGGGTCTTTATTAGGAGTCCACAAGCAAGGTCTCTCCTAGTCCCCGTTGCAGTGGGTCAAAGTGAGAGCTCCATGTCTAGAGGGTGCAGGGTTTTTATTGTGAGTTCAGCAAGCTTGGGAAATTTCTATATGGGTAAGTAAATTAATATTTTTAAAACTACATTTCTGGCATTATCTGCAAGCACTGAGCATGGGGGCAAAATCACCTGACAAACAGGATGACTAGGCTATCTATTCTCTGCAGGATATCTTCAGTTATCTCTATGTACCTTGACCCTGCTATTGGAATGTTTGTTCAAGCAAACTTTGTGGTTTTCTTCCTGGAATTGGAGTTTAGCCCCTGGTCTCACACAAAATGGAATTTCTTCAAAAAATAGAGTTGGTTGGGCTTTCTAGTAGGCCACCGTGACATCACCTGAAATCCCTGCATTTAAAATGTGAAGGAAAGGGGTTGGGGATTTAGCTCAGTGGTAGAACGCTTGCCTAGGAAGCACAAGGCCCTGGGTTCGGTCCCCAGCTCCGAAGAAAAAAAGAACCAAAAAAAAAAAAATGAGGAGGAAAGAGGACTAGGATTTCAAGGTCATCCTTGACAACATAGCAAGTCTGAGGCCAGCCTGGGCTCTCCCACTAAAACAGAGCACAGCAAAACAAAAGAAAACAGCAGCAGCAGAAGATGCAAGCCAAGACCAAAGGAATGACACAGATAAATCTATAATAAGTGAGGGGATTTAAATAATAATAAAACGTCCCCAGCTTTAAAAAAGAAAGGGGGTCAGTGCCACATAGATTTACAGAATTCTACCAGATGCTCACAGATGAGGAATAGCATGTAGGCAGGAAAAATTGTAGGTGGGAGGTCTTGTAGCTGGGTTGGTGTTCTTGTCCTACCCTCACCTGATCTCTTCCTGTTCTTATTCCCACTCCCTCACTCCCTCCTTTTTCATTTCAGTCAAGTCTTTTCTTCCAGCAGGGGTGTTTACAGTGTTAGAAGCTAACTAATAGCAGGATTTGGATGTTGTCTGAAACTTGGGGTTACAGCTTCTACCCCAAGTCTCCTGTTTCTCAGCTACACTTTTGTGACTTCCGCCATTTGGTCAGGGAGCTTAGAACAGGTTTCCCTGGCAGTGTGTGTCAGTCACGGGACTCAAGGCCAGATGGGGCAACTGGATGGTTCCAACTGGGCAGCTGGCAGGGCTCTAGTCAATCCCAAAGAAATGGAATAGTCTATATCTATGAGCCATGTGTGGTGGCTGAGGGGAACAAGCTGAGAAGTGGCCCATCCCAAAGGGAAAGAGGCGGGATGGAAGGAGGTGATGGTCCCTGGCAGGCAAACAAGAGCTTCAGAGAATTGGAACAGGTGGAAGGAGCTCAGGCAGCCTACCTGGGTCTCCACGCCACACAGATTATTTCCTTTTGACCTTTTGATTCGGGTCTATATAGTCCGAAGATGTAAAGTTTGATGATGCTCAATTGGCCCCTTTCTCTTTTGTTGCTTATGTTGGTTTCACATTGAATAATATATTTTCAAGTCCAAGAAGAAAGAGACTCATTTCTTCCATTTTCTTCTGAAAACTTTATGGCTTAGAGATTTCACAAGAACATTTTGAAAAAGAGAATTTACCTATTGTTTTGTAATTTCATTTTGTTTTTTTTTACATGTATTAGTTCAGTCTATTTAAGTGATCATAAATAACCAAATATTTTAAAAATTCTTGGTCAGCCTTTAGTTTTACCCCTATGAGTTCATGTTCTTCATAATCTCAGAATAAAAGGCAACTTCTTCTCAAACACATATAACAATAAAATAATATAACCTTATATTCATTAAAATAACAACTTTTTGTGTACAAATAATCAGTAGATTGAACTGTATAAAACTACTAAGAATATGTTTGATCTAAAAAATTAGAAATTTTATACAACCCAGTGAATATAACTATGTAACCTGTAAGGCAGCTACAAAGTCTAAAAATAACTGTCTAGAGTCTTAGTAGTTTTTCCTTTTGTTACAGGTCCTTACAGGTGACAATGATTTTGTCATCGATACATAAATTTTATTTAACTAAATTGTTCAATATTCTGTAACAGATAAACTTTAAAAACTCACTATATCCAATCCACTGTGAATCAGTACAGTTACAACAATTAAAAACATGCTTACTCTATAAGGGAATAGGTTTCATTTCAGGTAAAAATGAAAATTTTCTTGCTTTTTTGTAGATAGGCTTTTGGAAGTATATTTGCTCAAGATTCATACTTCATAAATACGGAATTGCATTCTTTACTACTCCTATGGTCTGTGTGATCATTTTGGATGATCCTAGAAACAGCAATAAGGAACAGTCTAAGTTCATAGACTTCATTTGCATATGTAACATGATACTTCCTGTTATTGAATATTCAATAGCAATTCAATATTCAATTAGACCCAATTAGATTCTGCATATGAAAACTTTAAAACTTATTCTCCTATGCAAACAAATAAAGAAGAAAAATTCTACTCTCTATACCAAACAAGAGAGGAAATAATCAACCAAATTTAACCTAGATCATGTGTTTTAAGTCAACTTCCTGTATTATCCTCAGATATCTTCTTTATTATTTTATTTCCTGAGTTAGAGACTTGCTTTGTACTCCAGACTGGGTCTTTCCTCACAAATCACCTGCCTCAGCCTCCTGAGTGTTGGATTACAGTCATGTGGCATGGTACCCCCTGTTTCTCCTCATCTTGTCGTCACCGTCTTGCTTGGGTCTTCATCAATGTCACCCAGATCTTCTCCAGACTTCTTTCCTGTTCCACTTCACTTCTCAATAAACTGCCATTACAAAGCCAGAATCGTCCTGTCACAACAAGACGAGACACACTAAAACAGGAAAAAAAGTGAATATATTCTTCCTGCTTACTCTGGGAAGTATCTTTATGCTCTTGTCAATATGAGAACACCCCAAACCAAATCTTCATTATGACCTGGATATAGGTCACTCATCCACAGTCTCTGCTTCAGTCCCTTCCTTGTTTGAGTTTCTGCTTTGTTTTCTGTCAATGGTGGACTATGATCCAGATATGTAAGTTAAATAAACTCTTTCTCCCTCAGGTTTCTTTCTGTTATGGCATCTTTATCGTAGCAAAAGAAAGCAAATCAAGTTGCATATATACATATGCATATGCATTCACATACATATATAAATATATGCATACATACATATACACACATGTGCAATACACAAACACATAAATACATATACACACATGCATATACACACATAACACATACGCTTTTACCACAGCTTCATATATACACATGCACATACATACATGTACACACTCACAAACACACACTCACAGATACACATTCACACTTAACACATATAGTATTCATACATTCTACACATACATATGCATTTCTACAACTCACCTCTACATATATATATATATATATATATATATATATATATATATATACCTACACACACATATGGCCATATGTACCTGTATTCAGTTCAAACTTTTATTCAGAATAGTTAGATGTAGCCATATGTTCTAAAGATGTAGAAGTGACTTTTCTAGCTAGGAAACCTGAAAAGCACTAGCTTAGAAGATGTATTCAGGCCGCTAGGGCTCTGGGCTCCTTCATGACCCACTTCACTGCTCATCTCTTATCTTTTTGTCTTATGGGGCCCCTCCCTGACCTGCTTGGCGTGTTTTCCTTCTACTGTTTTCTGACACCAGTGCATGCTCTGGCCTCTCTCCCATGTCTCGATTCCATCCCTGCAGTAATCCTTATTTCCTCATTTATACCTCAGCTCAAACACTCTTCTTCCTGTCTCATCTTTGATGTCTTCCATATGCAAGCTCTCCTTTCTCACATCCTCTGTGTCTGCTGTGCTTACAGTCAACGCAGTATAAAACTGGATGTTCCTATCTTCCCATTTGTCAGTGCAGGGCCTGAAGTGTCTTTTCTCCTTTGCACCATGCAAGTGCCCCCTTGGTATCCATATATGGAAGCGCTCCTTTGGTGAACTCCATGGCTGAATGAAGAAATATAGTACTTACTAACTTTTGTCATCAAAACAGGTAATTCATAAATGTCAGAAGCCCTAACTTAACTGCTTAACACTTATTTGAATATAGACAACAGTGATGTAAATTTTCTGAGTGTGGGGTGTGATGGTTAGTGGTCCCCTTCCACTGCCTTGCTAAATCTTCATAATAACTCACAGAATGCCAGTTTGTGTTATCCCCACTAAACCTTACAGTATAGGACAACCTGGATCTGTTTGGATCCTAGGGATTCTTCTTCCCCACCTCTCACCAATGAGATAAAAGCCCTAGGAGAGAAACTTCTTAAGGATATAGAAGCATAATTTAGGGCCATGCCTATTCCATCATAGAAGAGTATTTTTGGGGTTTATGGACATTGAAATAGACATCTGAGGTGGAGGAGTTCCTACTGCATTGTCCCAACTAATCTTCCCCCTCTGTAGAGGGAACGTGGTCTACAAAGGCAACAGCAAGGAGAGAAAATCGGCAAAGCTCTCCTTGGCAGACATGCTGGTGAGCCAGTCACTCACGGCAAGGTAATTATTAGAATCATCAGAACGTGTTCTGAGCCCTAATGAAAGCTTTTCCTTGGGGAATCTCTTGGTGGTAGTTACTCACACACATTATTTCTCAGGAGCCCACTGTAGATCGACTAGACCAACTTTCAATTAAATTGCTGTGATTCTGGAGTGGTGGGAGAATGAAAGACTTTTTTTTTTAAGGGAGCAGTTTCCTACCAAATGAATAACTACCTGCCAGCCTATGAAATTTAGTAGTATTTGTGTCGTTGCACATCAAAAAGTAAATTGCAGGGTGTGAAGTTAACAAATCCTCAGTGTGGATGCTGCCAGTTTCTTCTTTTCTGAAAGCATCAAGCAGTGACAGATTGTAAGAGAAGCAGGGAGTCTCTGGCTGCTGATTGCAGCCATTGCACATAAAGGAGGCATCTAACATAGGCAGTCCTCTCAGCTCGAGCAACGGCCTGGGTCCCTGTCCCAGCTTCTTCTGTATTTATGTGTACTGGTGTGTGATTGGGGAGGTTTAAATGTGAAACTTTGCAACAGGTCATAGACAAAGCCATTGTCAACAAAACCACTGCCGTTAGTGGTTGGTGTTACCAGAGGGTATTTTGAGTCTGCCAGTGATTACATCATAGCAGTGCACTGTGTGGTTTCACTGGGAGGCTGTGCACTCACTAACAGCCAGGACCTACATATGAATCAGGACAGCATCACAACCATGCTTTGACATTTTCTGTTTTTGTTTTGTTTTTTGTTAGGTTCTCACGATGTTACTCCAGTTGGCATTCAACTCGTGAGCTCCAGTGATCCTCCTGCCTCAGCTTCCTAAGTGCTTGATACTACTGGTACCTGCCTCCATGCCTAGCTTGCTTTCCTTCCTTCCTTCCTTCCTTCCTCCCTTCCTTCCTTCCTTCTTTCCTCCCTTCCTCCCTCCCTCCCTCCCTCCCTCCCTCCCTCCTTCCTTCCTTCCTTCCTTCCTTCCTTCTTTCTTTCTAATGTTGGAATGAACGAATAAATGTATCATCATATTTTGGTCACATAAACATTTGCTTTACTTGTTTGGCACCCATTTCTCCTCCCTCTGGAGTTGTTATTTCCATTACTCTGCAGGGAACCACCCCTTCTCCATGCTTCATGCTCCATGGTTTGGTGGGGATAAGGTGAAGTGTGGAAAGACGACTTTGACTCTAACCTTAAGTTCTAGCAAAATTGTCTAGTCCCTTCTTTTGGCCATGATTCACAGATAGGCATATAGATTCAGATAGACTGAATCTTTGGAATTTTGCTGGGCCCACTATAAAATCAATATTTTTGAACTTGGTATGATGAAGAATTAAATCGGGAACTTCCAGCAGAAATAACAAAATTACTAGGGTAAGGATGAGCAAGAATGAAGTGAATGGAGAAGTTAGGATGCTGCAATTAGGAAGGTTGAGAAACACTGGTTTAAATAGAGAGATGATAGATACATGATAGACAGAAAGGAAGGTAGACAATTGATAGATGGTAGGTTGTAGATAGATAATAGATTCCTTATACTCATCATCCATGTGGCTCTTAGGGGCTAGATTGTTTTTCTGAGTACAGCATGGCACTCCCATGATTTCATCTGCTTGGACTGACTCAGAGCTCTTCATACATGGGCTAAGCATATCCAATTCAACATGCCAGTTATGCATTCTACTGCTGGAAACGGAAGGCAGACTTTGTTATACCAGGATATATCAGAGGACAGATAGCTTAATAAAATAGCCATTTGGTGTTAAAATTACAGGGATGGTGTCATTTTTATCATTTTGTGGGGACAAGAAACACAGGACAAAATACCAAGACCTCAGTGAAAAGTTTCAGGGATTTGTCTCAAAGTTGATTATCTATTCTGAGATGTGATTACAACTACTTATAATTTTTTCACAGTTGGAAAAGACTAACTGAGGAGACATGAATCAAGGCTGAGAAAAAAAGTATTCAAATCTGCTTCAACTATGACAGGGAATTTGGGATCAGGGAACCTAGTTAAAGTTTCCCACAGAAGCAATAATCAATACAAGCACAAGGAACATGCGAGTCTCACTTCATTGGTCTTTTGTTTGATGAAGCTGACTTTTATTAAAGATATTTCAAAATACATTTTAAGCATCAGAATTAAGAGTCAGAAAGCTCCAGATTGGTCATTATTCCATTTGGAAAATACTCAACAGTTTTCGATATAGACCTACAAATATAGGGCATTACGAGGATCCATGCAAAATAGGACTCAGATTCCACCTTTTCCTTTGTAACAGCCTAGCTATGGAGAAAGGAAGTGGCTAAAATCCCTGTTTCTGTAAACATCAGATGCCAATGACATTGGTATCTCGCAGCAATGTTCACTGTTAAAGAATAGCGAATGATCCGAGCGTGCTCAGCGTGAGTAGCACTGAGGACCTGCCAAAGGCTGAGCACGGGGGCTAAGCGATCAGCAGTATGATGTCAGCTGGTCCTCACCATAACTTGTAAAGCAATGGCTTCTATTACTCACACTATACAGACTAAGGGAATTGGGCAGGAGTTGGAGGGAATAATGCCATAGATACAGAGTTTAGTATAGTGTAGTATAGTATAGTTAGTTTAGAGTATAGTGTTTCTGGCTGAAGGTATCAACCCAGGAAACAACAGAGAAGGCTTTTTGCTAAGATAATTGAATCCAGATTTCTGCAAAGTGTTTTTAGAATTCACCATATTGCTTTTCTCCTAGAGCAGATAGTAAAATTCAATATTGAAAGATCAAACTAAATTGCCTACACCCAACAGGTAGAGAAGATGAGTGGAGATCTCCTAAATGAGAACATAACAGTGTAGAGACAACTCATCCTGGGCTGTTTTCACAAGTGCAATGTGATTAAGACTTATCTCCCCAGCTCTAGTCTAGATTCAAAGCTAGATCCATTTTCTTCTTATCTACACTCACTTCTTTCTTTGCCTCTGACTCGGTAGCCCTCTGTGTCTCTCACTGTGAGACAGTCATGGCAGTCGTGCAGAGAGTTTGCTCAGTACTCTCCCATTCTTTTCCAGCGTGATTTGTGATAACCAACTTACTGAGATATTCTCTACACCCTCAGCTGACCTGAGCACTGGATATCAGTCCCAAGTGTGCATGGAATCCAATGCATTCAGAGTCTTTCTTACTGCATGGCTATTCAGTGGATGACCCAGATCTGTCACTTGCAAACATATTGAAGACCTACAGCCTTTAAAATATTAAACAAGACCAATGAGAGAAGTAGTCCTGCTAAATACTAAGTCATATAAAGTAACACTATTCAAACTTGTGAGGGAATGTAAAATGGACAGAACAATAGAATGGGGTACAGAGTTAAGAAATGACCCACATATAGCACATAATTAAGGCACTATAAACTGACCAAAATTAACAGATAGTAAATGAATTGTTCAATGAGCACTTTCAGGTGAAATGAATAGATGCCTAAGAGAGTAAAATTAGAATCATATTTTTAGTCTTATAATAGGATGAATTCAAAATAGATAAAATATTTAGATATAAAGATTTAAGTGACCTGAGAGGAATAATTTTAAAAAATAACTTATATTATGTGAGGCTACTTTCATTATAGCTGATAGCTAGAAAGCTGAAAGGGAAAAGCTTAATAAATTTAACTTGTATGAATTTTAATTACAAAAAAATCAAATATAAATACTGAAGAAAAATTATATAACAGAAACGTATTTTGACATTAGTTAGAAAGTAAAATAATGGTTTTCCTAAAGTATAAAACTATTTAAATTAATAAGAAAAAGGCCTGGTAATCCACAAAGAGAGAAATAAAAGAAATGCCAGTTACTTTGAGTCATTGTAATGATTTCTAACAAATTAAATATATTTAAAAGATCTAACATGGTGAAGAGATCTAACATATCTTCTGGAAACAAAGATTTATTTTGGCTCTTAATTTAGTAAGTTTCAGTCCATCATTCTGTGGAAACACTGATTGATACTATAACCTTGGGAATTTGCATAAGATCATTCACTTCCATACCTGTAACTGTCAACTTGATGACTTCTAGAGTCACCTAGGAAATAGGACTTTGGGTATACCTGGGAGGTAATGTTGATTATGTTGATTTGGGTGAGAAGACCCATCCACTGTGGGCAGCACCATTTCCTAGAGTCTTGGGCTGCATTAAAGTGCAAGTGAGTTGAGCACCAGCATTTTACTGATTTCTGTTTCTTGAGCAGCTGCCCCAAACTTTTACTCTTGTGACATTCCTCAACATGATGGACTGAGATCTTAAATTGCAAACTGAAATAAACTCTTTGCTAAATTGCTTTTGTCAGAATATTTTGTTATAGCAACAGAAAAGTAACCAAGATAAAGTCCTACAAGAAGCAGAGAAAACAGGACAGAACTAGGGTACAGCTATCACTTTCAGAGATCTACCCTGGGTCATCTACTTCCACAATCTAGGCTTCACCTCCCAAAGGTTCCACAGCCTTCAAATTAGCACCACAGACTGGGAACCAGACACTCAAAAACATGTGGGAGATATGTCAGATTCAAACCATAACAATGGTACCTTATTATATATCATTCATATGATATTTATATTAGCGCTATAATCTATAATGAGCTTTATTTGCAAATAATCTTGATAACACATTGTAACAATAAGAATATGGGAAAACATCTGAATCATCATTGTAGGAGTTGATGTTGTCCCATGGAGTAATAACTGGCCATCAAAATTAAAACTGATGTAACTTTTGACTCAGCAGTTTTTCTTCTAAGACTATATATACTCATCCCTTATATTTATGCTTATATGACTTATCTTCAGCATTTGCTGTTGTAGTGGTTTGATCGAGAATGGGCCCATAGACTTGAAGGGAAAATTTCTGATTTTCTGAGACTCAGTTGTGTTATGAGATATTTTAATGAAAACTGCCTTATGAGAGGATGTTTTTGCTGAGGCACACATGTGGGAAGATGTTTTGCTGAGAACAGACATGTGGTGTTTTCCTGGAAGCTGCCTGAAAAAGGAGCATGTAATATTTTGCTAGAGTAGATGTTTGAGAGAATGCGTGATGTTTGGAAACAGTATCAATATTACTCAATAGACAGTGGCTGAGACTGTGTAGTATTGGTTCGCCTTGCTATTCTTTGTTGGGCTTTGCTGACATTAGTCTTCATTGACTACACTGCATGATATTTTTTCACCTTCCCACTTTTTGAGGGTCATCATTTTTCATGACTTCATAAAGAGAAATGCACCAAAGGACTTTTGTTGGTGTTCCAGTGGCTTCTCGCTAACTCCTTGGACTCGGCCTGATTGGCAGAGCCTCATGGTTTCTTCTGGATTCATCTACTGTTGCTGATTTGCAAATGGTGTTTAAAAGTGGATCAAGCTGCCACTGCTGATTTGTGTGAACTGAACTACTGATATACTGACAATGCAGATTGGATTTGCTCCAAAGAACAATTTCTACAGAGGGCCACATCCTCTTTTGCTCTATTAACCCTTCCTTTCTACTACCTCTGGTGGGTGAGTGGGGGGTTAGAAGGGAGGTTAAAGCATTTTAGAACCCTTATTAAAAGGAGGTTTTGAAATCTAAGTCAACATAGACTCGTGCTTGAATATTTGATCAACAGCTAGTAGAATTATTTAGGAAGGATTAGGAGGTATGGTGTCATAAACATTAATTTGGTTTTCCCACCTTAGATCATCCAGTTTCTAAATAAATGACACAAAACCTTTATATTTATAATAAGCCTTAACATCACTAGAGCAGGGCAGATATCAATCCTGTAAGCTATTATGTCTACTTCCCTGTCAATAACCCTAAGATATGACTTTGCCATGTTCTTCCTGGGTCACTCTTACTGGTCCAACTGGCCAGGCCTCATGGCCATGTTTTAATGATTCTCCTACCTTATGGTATCTTCTATCTCTGCCTTCTCTGTTCTTCTTCCCTTTGTGGTCCTGTCTCAGACCCCAAGCCCAGGAATCAAAGACCCACCTACTTTTCTGCCCAGCTATAAGCTGTAGGTGTCTTTATTCAACCAATACTTAAATTAAGAAGAAAGGTTACTTGGCATCCCTTAGTGCATGTGAGGATTTCCTCATCCCTGGGGTCAATCAGACCTTGGGGACCAGTGTTTAGCATTACAATACATAACAACAGACCAAATCTCAACAGTGTGACCTTGTTGGGGAAAGTGTCCCTGGAGGAGGGTTTTGAGTTTTCAAAGTACCACACCATTTCTAGTGCCACTCTCTCTGCCTCCTGCTCCCTCAGGACATGAGCTCTTGGTCACCACTCCAGTGCCATTCTTGACTGGAGAAGTAATGAAGGCAGTTTTTAAGTGACAAAAGCTAGGTGCAAGCCATTAGAAATAGGTATAAAATACATTTTCATAGATTCATGGAGCTGACTATAATGGAAAGAATGAAGGAAAGTGCCTAGAGGCAGGGAGACATTTCACCATCAGCAGTGACCATGCATTGTTTCAATCACCTGGAAATATATGTACTAACACTATACATATGTGGCAATACTGAAAAAATAGATTTTACAGCTAGTCATGTTAAAGGTTTGAAACAATAACTATAGAATAAGAAGATCTGTAGCAAAGTTAAACTTGTATTCTAAAAACAATCCCCATTTAGTGAATTTTCAATCTGTATCCCATTAAACTTGCACAATACTACATTTTGGTTAAAAATCAAATTTAGATTTTTAAAAAGAGTTACAAATGACAAATTTAAGCCCTGTGTTGTCTATTTTACAGGCATTTGAAAAAACCCATAATGGTAAATTTTTGAATTGACTGGGAAGACTCCTGCTGGCTCCAAGTAGGATGAGGAGAAACCACTCTGTGGTGTCTTAGAGACATAGGCTTTCTGGTGTGCAGGTGAGCAGCAGAGACGATCTGAGGGGCTCTTGAGGGGTGTCTTGTGGACTTCTCATGCTTACAGACTGACTATGATGAGAATCACTGAGTGCCTGGGAAGACTGCAGCCTGGATCCAGATAAACTGTCATTTAGTCGACACTCTCCAGTTCCTTTTGGTGCCCAGAGAGTTTGATCACCAAACTGAACCAATGCCAGGATGACAAGATTTATGTATGTTTATAGCTATGATATTGAGCCAGTACTAAAGGAGACACACACACTTCCTACTTATGGCTTGGCACACACCAAAAGCCACAGGACCCATTTTAAAATTCTGCAGCTATAGATATGGTATAGTTTTGCCCAGGTAGAGGAGTTGGCTCTCTGAGCAAAGACAGTCTTACTAAAAGAAGCACATGTGGTCATTTGTCTGTCTGATGTCAACACCATCTTGTCCTTTCATGCTCTGCTGAGATTGCTGGGGGACAGAGGCCTGAAATATCACAAACTTCCTTGTCAGCCCAGTTCCTCTGGTTAGGGGCTGTCAGCAGAAAGCACAGTGGGTGATTAGATAGAGTGGAAAGAGGAGAAAGTCATTTTTCTTCCTATGTTCAATGCAGTGGCACTTCTAACAGTGTCAGCTGTGGAGGAAAGCTGTGTTCAGGTTCCTGGTCTATCAGACAAAGTACTCCCAGCAGTGAGAGCAGAAGGGAGCGTTCGGTCTTCCCCATCAGTGCAGGCAGCTACTCTGTGACCAGGTCTTCAGAGAACTGAGTCTCATATGCACATGCGAATGTCAGGCTCCCTCTGGAGCAGCTGTGCTGGTTCTAGGATTGTTCACAGATGCTCACACAGCCTTGGGGAAACACCATGAGTACCATCGCCCATCACGTGTTCTTTCTTTGATCCTTCAGCATGGTGGGTAGTTGCTTCTAAGAGTCACCTCTCAGCCTTTAAAAATGTCCTTACCACTTCTGTCACTTTGTAACTGACTGTATTAGATTTCTCATCATTGAAGAACTTAACAGGGCTTAATTCGTAGACTAACAAAACAGGACAGTTTTAGCAGAGTCCAGATTTGTGAACTTAATGAAACTTGAGATTTAGGAGACTTTCCTTTAGTTTATTTCTAAAGACTAGACCAAGATCCTATCGAAGAGGGAACATATATGATTAGCATACATGGAGAAGAAAACATTACATTTTAAATTATCATGGCAACCTAGCATAAACCCAAGACAGGACAGAGACTTATTATTCTCAAAATGGATCCCAGTAAAGATATAGCCTTCTCCCCTCCTATAGGAGGTATATTTCATAAAAACCAAATGCAAACTAAACAGAACAAAATTTTTAAATAAAGGTATCACAGTGAATTTGAAAATTGTACTTTTACAGTTCTTAATGAGATAATGGATCTAGGCAGCAACTAACAGTGACCCCAGAAATCATGAGATGAATTGTTAATGGGAAGTTATAATAGATGGGTCTGAGCTGACACCACCTGAGCCCTCCAATTAATCATGATGTTGCTAAATCGAGAACACACAAATATAATACTATTTGATGGGAAGCTGCAGAAATTGAGCAATGAGATATTTCTGAACAAAGAGTTGATCGGAAAGCCTACAGATATAGCTGTTCCTTTAAAGAGACAAAAGAATATGTTAATTTGCATTAAGAGAGTAATAAATCAGAATGAGAAGAATCCCATAGTATTTTCCTCAAAATAAATAGCAGTGTGTGTGTGTGTGTGTGTGTGTGTGTGTGTGTGTGTGTGTGAAGGAGAGAGAGAGAGAGAGAGAGAGAGAGAGAGAGCAAGATAGAGAGTAAACACTGATATTACTGAAAGAAGAAAAGTTTATACAAATACAGAGCTTGCCTTGTGGTCCTTTTTCATAAAGAAAAAAAAACCTTGCTTTAAATGAAAGAGTGTGTGGCTGGCGCTGGAGCTGGAGCTCGGGCTTGGGTTTCCATGGGCACAGAAATACTGTTGATTAAAAGAATATCAAGCCCCATCATATACAAAGCACGATTTAATCCTTGGAATTTGTTTTAAGTGCTCCAGTGTCTCTTTTCTCTAAAATAAGGAAGGAAATTGTTGGGTGCACAGGGATAAAAGAACCGTATGCAACTGGTTTCAATTTTATCTGTAGCAATTGTACATGGGGCTTCTTTGTGTGAAATTTCTCTATATTTTTACACTAATCTTTTCACAAAACCCTCTTAAAACCAAGACACTTGTTTCTAAGTTTAAAACAACAGCTAACTCCTATATATACTTTGTAACATATTTGAAATCACAGCAGGTATTGAGGTATACCGATTATTAGCTTACATTTTGAATTCAAGCTGTGAAGGGCTACACTTTTCTTCCCCATAGATAATTCATAAATGGACCATCAAACATGACCACCTTAGAGCAAGATGGATCCTCAATGGATAGGATGTGGTATAGGACACAGCTGAGGCCCAGGTCTCTGGGGTCTGGGTTGTTGACTCTAGGGACACAGAGTGAGTATTGTTTGTCCTCTGTTTTAAGGCAATGAGCTACTTGAAGACAAAGTTAACATGTCTTTATTTTAATGTGCCTAGGAAAACACATTCATCTTATTAGGACAATTAAATAATGAACAAGAAGAACATTTGAGGAAAAGAATTATAAGTAAACCCTGAAGAAAAGAACAAGTGTGGGTCTGCCTCATCATTAGATGGATTTGTGTTATTGGTTGTTAATGGAAAGCCAGGGAGGGGTGTCCTCTGTAAGTCTCAAGAGCCTTTCTGTCTTGTTTTGTTCATTTTCTTCTTGTAGGAAGGAGATGGATAGCTGGACCATGGCTGTGATTTACTGCTCTGAAGCAAATTGCTGTCAGGTCTGCACACCCTTTTATAAAGATTGCATATCTGCAATGCATTAGGACACTATAGCTGCTTCAAAACTCTTTTGAATCCTGCATACTTTCTGTTGTGGTGTGTGTGTGTGTGTGTGTGTGTGTGTGTGTGTGTGTGTGTGTGTGTGTGTGTTATAGCTTATCTTACTGGGTGGCCACTGCACTGTGGCAAACTCTTAGCTCACTCCTTCACTGCAGCCACTGCATTGTTATCAGGGCTGGGATGATTTGAACTAATAGAATGATTTGTTCTGTATTTTATAATACAAAAAAAAGAGCAGAAATTTTTATTGAATTTTCATTCATGAGTTAAATTATTGTTGATGCCCCAAATGGGAGTCCCTACCAGCCCACCTAAATGAAATGCTAGACCATGTATGAGTTATAAGTACAGCCAAGGCAGCACTCCCATGCAAATTAATTGTCAGCTGCTGAATAATATGCAAAGAAAGTCAGTAGTTATTAAAAGAAATGCTAGGGGCAGGGAAGATAGTTAAGTGGGCAAGAGTACTTTCTCCACAACCATGAGGATTTGAATTCAGATCGAAACACCGTATACATGACTGGTGCAGCTCCATGGATCTGTAAGCCCAGCATTGCAGAGAGCATCAGAGTGGAGGTCACTGAGGCTTGCTGGACAGGCATCCTAGCAAAACTACAAGGGGGTGGGATGCTCCAAGTTCAGGAAGAAATTCTGTCTCAGAGGAAATAATAAAGATGACTGGGAAATGAAAAATGCCTTAAACAACAACAACAAAAAACCAACAGTACACAGAAGAGGGCTCCATTGTACTCTGCTTGGCTCTGAGCTGGGAAATGAAAAAAATGCTTTAAACAACAACAACAACAACAACAACAACAACAACAAAGACCAACAGCACACAGAAGAGGGCTCCCATTGCACTCTGCCTGGCTCTGAGCTCATGGACACACACACACCACTGAAAGGATCCCTTCCAGTTTATAGTGAAAATAAAGTAAGGACTTTTGTGTTTATTGCTAATGGTTATTACAAAATCACGAACATTCAAATTTGAAGTGTTTTATATAAACAGGATGGGGAAAATCTGGCTTGAACCTATTCTGATTGATAAGTTGTATAATCTTTGGTAAGTCACCTGACATCTCAAGCCCTTATTCTCATACCTATAAAATGAGATCTTAGGCCAATGTTAAATTGAGCAAATTTTAAAATTGCTTTCAGCACAATATATGAGTTTACATTTTTTTTTACATTATACAGCATTTAGAATGGCACACAGGCATACCAAGGATCATACTGGCATAAATTCTGAGACTTTGGGGAGCTTTTATGTGAAATGATACAGTAAGAGGAGGAGGTCCACCTTCAGTAAAAGCTAGGAAAACAAAAGGATTTACAGTGTTAAGTTTCTATATTTTAATTCTAAATATATTCTTGTTAATGAATAAAAGCACATTTTTAGAAAAATAAAATATGCTAAATATTCACTAACAAAATAAATAAATACAGATGCAACATTAAGGTCTTCTAAACATAAGACACAGAGTAGTCCAACCTTCTACATTGTTTTACCAGCATAACTGTCTGCGGATAATAAACATACTCTGAGTTGTAATCAATGCTCCTTTTCCTCCTTTCTAAGCTGGCAGCAATAAACTAAGCCAACCAAAAAATCTGTGATATATGACTATAGGTAATAAACATATAATTATCTATATTATATATAGATATATTACATAATAAATAAAAGATCATAGTGTAATACTTAATATAAATTTATATCGATAATATGATATAGATCCAAGTGTGCATGTGTGTTTGTATTTTTAATCTCCAGATACGTTTTGAGAGTCAGGAATGCAAACCCACAGATCCATTAACTGTTGCCAATATATGGTCTCAGGAAATTGCTATTAAGGTTCTCAGAGTACGAAAAGGCGGTCCTGACATGGGGCTGGATGACACCCATTTGTGCCTTACATTTTTTTCTAGTGTGTCATAATTTCACCTTCAAAGTCTTGTGGCACACCTTGCTCAACTTTCAGCTTCTGGAAAGTTGTAGGGTTAATGCAGCATGGGAATTGGTAGAAAGTGTCATTACATGTAATGACTACCACCACTTTGGCATGCGGTTTATGGAAACTTAATCTTGTTAGAAAGCCAACAAGTGATGTGCTGGTGAGATTTCAAAGAAGCAACTGCTAGCCAAGAGTCTCCTTTGATATTAATACAAAATTTAGACATTTCTAGCCATAAAAATATGCTTTTTGATGAATGGAGAGTCAAAGAAAAAGAGATATCTATTACAATTTGAAAAGCTCAGAAATTAGGCTGGAGAGAATACTAGAGGAGCATAATGCTCTTGCAGAGGGCCTGAGTTTAGCTTATTACATCCACATAGGGAGACTCACAGTCATCTGCAACTTCAGCTCTAGGGGAATCAGACATCCTCTTCTTATCTCTTTGGTCATCTGTACTCATATACACATACCGCAACACACACAGATACAGACACAGACACACACACAGACACACACACACACACACACACACACACACACACACACACACACACACACACACACACACACACACACACACACGATTATTCTGAAAAGCTTAGAAGTAGTAATGTGGAGTACTGGGAAACTAGCCTAGTGGTCACAAGGGTTGTATCTTAGGGTTCTCTAGAGTCACAGAACTTATGGGTGGTCTCTGTATAGTAAGAGAATTGGTTGATGACTTACAGTCTGTAGTCCAACTCTCCAACATTGGTCAGCAGCAGCTGTGAATGGAAGTCCAAGGATCTAGCAGTGGCTCAGTCCCACAAGGCAGGCAGGCAGGCAGGCGAAAAAGAGAGATTCTTCCTTCTTCCAATGTCCTTATATAAGTCTCCAGCAGAAGGTATGTCCCAGATTAAAGGTATGTGCCACCATGCCTGGATCTTGGACTTACTTTGTCCCAGATGACCTTGAACTCAGATATCTCCTTGCCTTAAGCTCCTGGGATTCATAGCCACTTTGCCTCAAGATCTCCATACCAAGATCCAGGTCAGAAAATTGTATCTCCCAGCCTCATGATCAGGATCAAAGGTGAGCCTTCCAGTTCTGGATTGTAGTTCACTCCAGATATAGTCAGGTTGACAACCAGGAGTGGCCACTACAGGTTGCCTCTTTTGCTGCCTTTTTGTCCATGTGAGCTTGGCAAACCTTACAATGCCTCCCTCTTGCTTCCCTGCTTTGTAAGTAGAAGACAATGTGATTGAGTTTGACTTCTCACAGGGCTGGTCAGGGGTTCCAACAGGACACTGGTGAGGAATATCACTTTGGCTGTGGGGTAGCGACTAACAAGAATAAATGATTCCTCTTCATTATTATTAGGATGAACATCTCATTGCTGACTCTTGCAGCTCTCACTACAGAAGTGTTTGAAGAAAACCAATTTCTCTTTTGCTGGAGTCTTTCTTTACACAGAATATGCACTTTGTGGACTCTGTTGCTAATCCAATAAAATTTTAAAATTTCCCTATACTTTTTAAGTATTTCTGAAGGAATGGCATGCTCATGTACTGATCTTGTCCTTACTCAAAATTCTTTGGTTGGGTTTAAATGCTGTTTTTTCTAACTCTTTATAGTAACTCTATCCCAAAGGCCCCAAGCCTGTGTCTTCCAGTTCCTCATTCCTATCTGCATGTGGAGCTTTGTGTCAAATCCTCAGACGGGCATGTACCAATATTTGACTTTTGCTGACACTGTTTCCAGAAGTTGCTTCCATGCGGCTTCTTTCTGTGTTACTGAGAACTACAGCCATACTGCCAAACTCAAGGCCATGGTGCATAGACTCTTACATGTCACCTACATAGTTGAATTTATTTAATACTAATGTTATTTTCTATTTTCTGTGAGCCAATTTCTGAGTGATGATTTACACAGAATACATAGCATTTGACAGGGAGGTCTATGTGGAATGTCTCCTAGGGCACTCAGTTCTGTTTTTGTTTGTTTGGTTTGGTTTTTCCTCTACGTTCCATACTTTTGTCTGAACCACCTAGTCTCAAAGCAGCTGCCTGTACTTTGTTTTTTTCTGTTCTTACCTGCAACATACTCAAAATAGCCGAGTACTTGACACAGCTGCTGTTTTGCCTATCAGCATTAAAAGGCAAATCCAGAAGCCATTCTATCAGATTTGATAAACTTGGTCTAAGCTCTGAATGTCATTGCTTTCTTTAAGGTAGTCATCATTCCTGGCAGCAGCTTCCTGCAAGCAGGCTTTCATATTTTTACTTTTTAGTGAGGGATTTATGATGTGGCAGATTAATAAGACGGATGTGTTTTGTAGCTTTTGTGCCTCAAATGGCATTTCTCAGTCAGCTCAGTAGGCTTCTGTTAGCATCAACACAAATAGTACATCCTTCTTAGAGTTCAGGAAGGTTTGTGGAAATAAGTATTTCCGAATCAAATCTTCTTCACAGTTTCTGCTCAGCATAAACCAATAGGACATGATGAGTGCCTTTGACATGTTGAAGAATAATTAAATTTAATTTTCAAGTAGGGAAGAGAAATGGAAAACATTTATGCAGCCCTGTGGAGCTGATGCTACACTGCTGCTTCTCTCTCGGAGGAGGAAACAGAATTCCACCAGAGTAATGGCTCCCTTGATGTTCCACAGAAAACTTTCTGCAATTAGACAATTTTTGCTGACCCAATAGCTTTTAGTTAAGCCAACAAGGGTGAAAATGGAACTTTAGGATTTTTTTCTTTTGTAAAGGCAGAAATATAATTTGACTTATCCCCTATCAAGATGTTCTTCAAGGGGCTGGAAAGATGGTTCGGTGGGTAAAGCACTTCCCTTGGAAGCATAAGAACCTCAGTTTCAGCCCAGCCTCAAAATGAAAAAGCCAGCCATTATAGCATGTTCTTGATCCTAGTTCTGGGGAGGCAGAGGCAGGAGGATTCCTGGGGTTGGCTGGTCAACCAGGTTAGCTCTCTTGGGGAGTCTTGGGTCAGAGAGGAACCTAGTGGATGCTATTGCTAAATTGATAACTTAGGGTCTAGAGTGTAGCCCAGAGGTAGACCACTTGCCTAGCTAATGTAAGACCTTAAGTTCAATCTCCACGATCATGAAAATAGACAGATGAACCACCACTTGCAACTTGTATATCATGGATTTGTGTAAAGGGGCATTTTAAAGGTGTCTTTTAAGAATAATAGAGGGAGTGGACACCTGGGGGATAGCCAGCAGAGGTGAGCTACATGCTGTCGTCCCATCTTCCCCACAGCTACATCAAATTCCTACCCAAGGAGGACTGCCTGACCCCAGGAACACATGCCCATCCCCCCAACTATGCCCTGCTGGCTGGGCCTGAAGGAATCAAAGTCAATCATGGGTACAAGATGACATCTCTGTAGTTTGCACAAGATGGCTCCCTACACAGCTCTCTGCTAGCTAGAAAAAATTCTAAAAGCTCTCTGGATAGCTCATAGGTTTTTCGACCAACGTCAACAAAAGCTGCTAGAAAAATAATTTTGGGTTTTCTGACCAAAGTCTGAGAACCTGTCAAATAAATTGCAAAATGAAAACTGCTATAATTCCTTTCTAGCTGACCTCTTGCAGATTGAAATTATATATTAATTCAATCATTTACCCTAGGTTTCTTTTTGATTATCCCACAAATCAGCATTTTATGATCTTAGCCTCTTGATTCTTAGAAAAAGGCAGCACGTTGGAGTTTTTTTTATTTGTTTGTTTTTGTTTTGTTTTCTATTTTTGTTTTGTTTTTTGTTTGTTTTGGTTTTTTGTTCTTTTTAGCCTAGCAATGAATTCAGAGATTTACCTGTTTTTGTAAGCACAGACAATAAGCTAGTTGGTGGAATTCAGCTCTGAGATCACCATTCCTACCCAGCCTGGGCTTAAACTAGCTCTGTCCCAGACTGACCTTGATCTCAGGAATCTGCCTGTCTTTGTAAGCACATAAAATAAACTTAGCTGGGTGGGATCTTGCTCTGTGATCACAACTCCAGAAATCTCTATCTCCTTTAATATCTTTCTGACAAGCTAGCTCACAGTGCAGCTGCCTCTGTTTTTTAGGTCTATGAAGCCCCTCATATAATTCGTATTGCATCCTTATATTTTACATAGTTGAAAAATTATATACTCTTGAACTCAGTTACCAGAGTTCTTTCCCACAGCCTTAAGAGCTATCCTGAAGGTCATAACATTTACTATTTTGCTGAGGACATTAGACACACTATACCTTCCAGACTTGTAGTGTTTCTAATTATCATGGATTCATTAACCTTGGCAGGGAGAATATTTCCTGAAAGAGGAACATTAAGTAAATTGTATACATTATTATTATACAAACAAGCCTCATGCCCAGAGCAATAGTCAGCACTTGTCGGGGTCACATCCTGCTGTCTCTGTTCCAGGGGTGGGAAAGTGTATCACATTGTCCATTCCAGGCCATGTAGGGCTTGCAACAGAGGAATCTCTAATGGCTGAGAAACACTTAAAGAAATCTTCAATAGCCTTAGTTATCAGGGAAATGCAAATCAGAACGACTGAGACTCCATCTTATACCCACCAGAATGGTGAAGATCAAAAACTGAAGTGATAGCTCATGCTGGCAACGATGTGGGATCAACCAGAACACTCCTCCATTGTTGGTGGGAGTGCAAACTTGTACAACCACTCTGGACGTCAATCTGGCAGTTTCTAAGAAAATCAAGAAGAATTCTACCTCAAGACTCAGCATTACCACTCCTGGGTACATACTCAAAAAATGCTCCACCATACCACAGGGACACTTGCTCAACTATGTTCATAGCACCTTTGTTTGTAATAGCCAGGAACTGGAAACAATGCAGATGCCCCTCTGTTATGGACTTGGCTTATTACTTACGTTGTGTTAATTGGGTTCCCAAATCACATGGGAATTCACATGTAAGACACTGCAGGTCCCTGCTCCTAATTGGCTAATAATTGGTAAATAAAGTTGCCAGAGGCCAATGGTTGGACAAGGAGACAGAGGCGGGACTTTAGATTTCCTGGGCAAGGGAACTTAGGGAAGAAGAGGGATTTAGAACCACCATGCTGGGGAAGCAGGAAGATCAGGTTTGAGGGATGTAGGAGAGAAAGCATGCAGCCATGAAAGAGCCTGGGAAGAGTGGCCCCATGGGACTCTTCTCTCAATTGTGTCTAGGGTAGCAAAAATGGAACATAGATTTTAATAAGTAATAATTTAGGAGTATGGATAGGGAGGCATTCACCATGTGGAAGTTCGGGAGTGGCCCAGCCCTTGAGCTGTGTAGGGCATATCCTTCATGTATGTGTCTTTTATTTGAGTATCCAGAGCATTTTGGTGGGTGGAGAGGAACATTTAATGCTGCCAGTGGAATGATGTGAGTAGTGTTTGTAATCAATACAATACAATACAATACAATACAACCAAAGAATGAATAAGTAAAATGTGGTTCCTTGACACAATGGAAAATCCTCAGTTATTAAAATCAAGAACATTACGAAATTGGCAGGCAAATGGATAGAACTAGAAAAGACCATTCTGAGTGAGGTAACCCAGACCCAGAAAGAAAGACATGGTATGTCCTCACTTATAAGTGAATAGTAGCCATAAAGTACAGGTTAACCATGCTACAATTCGCAGACCCACAGATGCTATATAACAAAGAGGGGCTAAAGGAAGATGCTGGAATCTTACTGAAAAGGGGAAATAAAATAGACATGGCAGGAGAACGGATAGATGGAAGTGTATGGCAGAGGGGGTGAAGGGGAGCAGGGAAGAGAGTGGGACTCAGTGTGGGGAATGTGGTTGTAAGAAGGCTGGGAGAGAGAAGGGGAATCAGTTGGGGGGGCATCTCCGAGACAGGCAGGAGACCTTGGATGAAGATGCTCCAGGGAGGATATTGGGGTGACCCTAGCAGAGACTCCTAGCAGCTGAGGATATGTAACCTTGAAGTGGACATCTCCTGTAGCTAAGTAGGACTTCCAGTGGAAGGAAGGGCACACCAACCCACCCACAAAACCCAAAATTAGTCCTGCTTATAAAAATGTGCAGGGATAACAATCGAGCAGAATTTGAGGGAACAGCCAACCAATGGCTGCCCCAACTTGAGACCCATCACATGGGAGAGAGCCAACTTGTAACACTATTAATGAAACCCACAGCCAAACATTAGACAGAGCTCAGGGAGTCTTGTAGAAGAGTTGAGGGAAGGATTGAGGGATCTGGAAGGGTCAAGGACACCACAAGAAGTCTTACAGAGCCAACAAACTTAGACCCATGGGAGCTCATTGAACATGAGCCACCAACCAAAGGACATGCATTGACTGGATCTAGGTCACCAACACATATATAGCAGATGTGCAGCTTGGTCTTTGCATAGGTTCCCTAACAACTGGATCAGGGGCTGTCTCTGACTTAGTCTCTGATGCCTGTGTTAGTATCTCTTTCCCCTGGCTGGTTTTAGTGAGAGAGGATGTCCTTATTCCTGTTGCAACTTGATGTGCTGGGGCGGGATTGGGGGGTTGGTATTCAGAGGGGAGAGTAGTGAAGTGAGAGGGTGGGACTGGGAGGAGAGGAGGGAAGAGGGCTTTGATCAGGATGTAAAGTTAATTAATTAATTAATTAATTAATGAAAAACCAACTTCTATCAACTAGCTACCTGAACTGGATTACTATAAACACACCTAAGTGAGTTTCTTTGCCAGAGGAATGGAGATTAGTAATATCTGACCATTAATTAGAGACGATAAATGAAGCGAGGCCTGTAGAAAGCCTTTCCAGTCTTATGATGAGATCCATCTAAGCAGTTGAGACAACTTGAGAATCAGAGAGATTTAGAGGCACTAGTCAATACCTATGCCTGTTTTTAGTTTTAGGTGGTGAGAAAGAAGAATGTCTGAAACAAGCTTTGAAGCTGCTAATGACACTGTGAGCAGGAATTCAGACAGAAAAACCCTCAGGAGACTTTCTTTGCTTTGGAGTTGTGTCTTTGTGGGTCTCTCTCATCCTTGCTCTGGAGCAATCTAGGAGCAGGAGGGGATTAAGAGTCTCTTCTACACTGTTAAAGAGGGCTGGGCCCATTCTTCATTGCAGTTGGTTCTTGAAACCTTTACTGATCAATTTCTTGCTACCAGACTGCATAGTATCAGTTGTCATTGCCTCTTAATTATCTATGCTGCTTTGTTTTTCAATGAATATCATACTGTTCAAAATTTGTATCTTTAACAGAAGTCCATGAAGTGTTTTGAATAAAAAATATGTCCCTCAGTGGCTCATGCATTTAAACATGTGGTCCCCAGATGGTAGTATTTTCTTGGAAGGTTATGGAACCTTTAGGAGGTGCAATCTTGTGGAGGAAGTATGTCCCTGGGTGTGGGCTTTGGGACTTGATTTTATATTCTTTATGCTAATGTCACTTAGGCTTTGTGAATAGCTTTATTTCCCATATACTTTCTTAAAGTTTTAATTAATTTTTTAGATTATTCACTTTACATCCCACTCATTGCCCTCTCCCAGTCACCTCCTTCTACAACCCTTCCCCCATCTCCCTTCCCTTCTCTTCTGAGTGGGTAACACCCCCACCCCCATTATTCCCTTAGCACTTCAAGTATCTGGAAGGCTAGGCACTTCCTCTCCCCTTGAGGAAGATGGAACAGATATTGAGGGAGCAGCCAGGTGAGGCAGCCCAGCTAGAAGAACAAGCAACAGTTTTTAGGATAACCACCCTTCTGGTTGTTCAGAAGCCACAAGAAGACCAAGCTGCACATCTGTTTCATATGTGTGGGGAGGCCTAGGTCCAGCCCAGGGCTCTTTGGTTGATGGTTCAGTGTCTGAGAGCCCCAAGGGTCCAGGTTAGTTTACTCTGTTAGTTTTCCTGTGGAGTTCCTATCCCCTTCAGGCCCTGCAATTCTTTCTTCTCTTCTTCCATAAGAGTCCCCTAGCTCCATCCAGTTTGGCTGTGGGTCTCTCAGTATCTGTTTGAGTCAGCTGCTTGATAGAGCCTGTCACAGGAAAGCTTCCTCCTGTCTGCAAGCATAACAGAGTATCGTTAATGTATTAGAGATTGGTGCTGGCCTATGGAATGGATCCCAATTTGGGTCGGTTTTTAGTTGGCCATTCCCTCAGTCACTGCTCCTCCCCTGTGCCTACATTAATTTTAAAGAGAATAAATTTTTGGTTGAAAGTTTTGTGAGTGGGTTAGTATTTCTGTTGCTCCACTGGGGGTTCCTGTCTGGATACAAGAGGCACCCTCTTCAGGTTTCATATCCCCAATGTAGTGAGTCACAGCTAAGGTCACCTCCATTGATTCTTGGGTGTCTCCTTATCTCAGGTCTCTGTCTTGTTCTCAAGATGCCCTCCTCCTCCTTCCCCCAGTCAGATGCAGATTTCATTTTCATTTTCATGGCCATCTAGCCATCTCTCTTGTCCTTCCCCCACACCTAATCCTGAACCCCCCTTTTACCTTCCCTCCTCTCCCTCCAAATTCCCTCCCTCCATCTGCCTCTTATGATTATTTAATTCCCAATTCTAAGTGAGATTCATGTTTCCTTCCTTGGATCTTCCTTCTTGTTTAGCTTTTTTAGGTCTGTGGAATGTAGCATATACCTGTATTTTTTTTGGCTAATATTGACATGTAAGTGAGTATCTACCATGCATGTCCTTTTGGACTGGGTTACCTCACTCAGGATAATATTCTCAAGTCCCATCCATCTGCATGAAAATTAATGATGTCTTTGTTGTTAATAGCTGAATAGTACTCCTTTGCATAGATGCACCACATTTATTTTATCCATTCCTCAGTTGAGGGACGTCTAGGTTGTTTCTAGTTTCTGGCTATTATGAATAAGAACATAGTTGAGCAAGTGTCCTTGTGGGTGTTGGAGCGTCTTTTGGGTATATGCCCATGAGTGGTATGTTGTAGGAATTTCCAACTCCAATAAGCCCATATAAAAAGCACACAATCTAGTTATTATATTTATAAGTGATGAGCCTAGATTGGGCAGATCTAACACTATAAATGGGGTATAGAGCTAAACAAAAAATTCTTAAATTGAGGAATACTGAATAGTTGAGAAGCATCTAAAGAAATGTTTAACATCTTTAGTCATCAGGGAAATGCAAATCAGAACAACCCTGAGATTCCACCTCACAGCAGTCAGACTGGCTAAGATTAAAACTCAGGTGACGGCAGATGCTGGTGATGATGTAGAGAACGAGGAACATTTTTCCATTGTTGGTGGGATTGCAGTCTGGTACAACCACTTTGGAAATCAGTCTGGCACTTCCTCAGAAAATTGGATGTAGTACTACCTGAGGTCCCAGCTATACCACTCCTGGGCAAACACCCAAAATATGCTCCAATATATAACAAGGGCACATGCTCCACTATAGCAGCCTTATTTATATTAGCCAGATGCTGGAAAGAACCCAGATGTCCTTCAACAGAGAAATGGATATAGAAAATTGGTACACTTATACAATGTGATACAACTCAGGTTTTAAAAAGAATGACATCATGAAATTTTTAGGCAAATGGATGTAACTAGAAAATATCATCCTGAGTAAGGTAAACCAGTCACAAAACAACACACATGGTATGTACTCACTGATAAGTGGATAGCTCCTGAGTTTTGATCTTATCCATTCTGATGGGTCTAAGACAGAACCTCAGAGATGTTTTCATATGCATTTCCCTGATGACTGAGAACTCTGAACATTTCTTTAAGTGCTTCTTGGCCATTTGAGATACCACTATTTAGTTCTGTACCCCACATTTTAATTAGGTTATTTGGGTTTTTGGTGTCTAAATTAGATTTTTTGTAGAGTTTGGATGTTAGCCCTCTGTCAGATGTAGGGTTGGTAAAGATCTTTTCCCAATCTGCAGGCTGCTAATTTGTCTTATTGACAGTGTCATTTGCCTTACAAAAGCTTTGCAGTTTCACGAGATCCCGTTTATCAATTGTTGGTCTTAGAGCCTGAGCCATTGGTGTTCTGTTCAGGAAATTGTCTCTAGTACCAATGAGTTCAAGGGTATTTCCCACTTTATCTTCTATGAGATTTAGTGTATCCAGTTTTATGTTGAGGCTCTTGATCCACTTGGACTTGAGTTTCATGCTGAGTGATATGTATGGATCTCTTTTCATTCTTCTAAATGTAGGCATCCAGTTAGTCCAGCACCATTTATTGAAGATGCTTTTGTTTTTCCATTGTATGGTTTTGGTATCTTTATCAAAACTCAAGTGTGATAGGTATATGCTTTTATTTTTGGGTCTTTGATTTGATTCCATTGGTCAATGTGTCCATTTCTGTATCAATACCATGCAGTTTTATCACTATTGCTATGTAGAGCAGCTTGAGATCAGGGATGGTAATCCCTCCTGAAGTTTTTTATTGTTTAGGGCTGTTTTGGCTATCCTGGGAGTTTAGTTTTTCATATGAAGTCGAGAATTGGTCTTTCAAGGTCTTTAAAAATTGTGTTGGAATTTTGTTGGTGATAGCATTGAATCTGTAGATTGCTTTTGGTAAGATGATCATTTTCATCATGTTAACCCTACATATCCATGAGTACAAGAGGTCTTTCTATTTTCTGATATCTTCTTCATGTTTTTTCTTTAGAACTTGAAATTCTTATCATTCAGATCATTCACTTGGTTTGGTTGGAGTCACACAAGATGTTTTATATTGTTTGTGACTATTGCACATGGTGTTGTCTCCCCAATTTCTTTCTTGGCCCATTTATCATTTGAATGAAGGAGGGCTACTGATTTCTTTGAGTTAATTTTGTATCCAGCCATTTTGTTGATGGTGTTTAACAGCTATGTATGTTTGCTGATAGAATTTTTGGGGTCACTTATGTATACTATCATCTCATCCACAAATAGTGATTTTGTCCTTTCCAATTTGTATCCCCTTGACCTCATTTAATTGTCTTATTGCTCTGGCTTTATTCAAGTACTATATTGAATACATAGGGAGAGAATGGGCAGCCTTATCATATTTTAGTGAAAAAGCTTTAAGCTTTTCTAAATTTACTTTGATGTTGCCTATTGACTTGCTGTATATTGTTTTGATTATGTTTATGTATATGCCCTGTAGCCCTGATTTCTCTAATACCTTTAACATGACAGGGTGTTGGATTTTAACAAAGGTTTTTTTCAGCCTCTAATGAGATGATCATGTGATTTTTTTTTCTTTTAGTTGTTTACACGGTGGATTACATTGATGGATTTTCTAATATTGAACCATCCCTGCATTTCCTATGATGAAGCCAACTTGATCTTGGTGGATGATATGCTCTTGGATTTGGTTTATGAGTATTTTATCAGGCAGTTTTGCATCAATGTTCATAAAAGAAATAGGTCTAAGATTCTCTTTCTTTGTTGAGTCCTTGTGGGGCTTAGGTATCTGGGTGACTGTGGCCTCATAGAATGAGCTGGGTAGTGTTCCTTCTGTTTCTAGTTTTTGGAATAGTCTGAGGAGTATTGGTATTAGCTCTTATTAGAAAGTCTGGTAGAATTCTGCACTAAAATCAACTGGCCCTGGGCTTTTTCTTTTGGTTGGGAGACTTGTAGTGACTGTTTCTATTTCTTTAGGTGCTATGGGGCTGTATAAATGGTGTATCTGATCTCGATTTAACTGTGGTAAGTAGTATCTGTCTAGAAAATCATCCATTTCATTAAGATTTTCTAATTTTATGGAGTACATGCTTTTGAAGTAAGACCTAATGATTCTATGAATTTCCTCAGTGTCAGTTGTTGTGACTCCTGTTTGATTACTGACTTTCTTTATTTTACTTTTTCAATCCTTACTCCTTCCCTTGAGAACCTGTTGACTGACCAAGTAGTCTTTGTCATTGCTTTTTGTTGGGAGGTTGGGGAGGATGGATGGGTTTTTTTGTTTCTTTCTTGCTTTTTTTGTTTGTTTATTTTTGTTTTTTGTTTTATTTATTTTTTTTGTGCTTCTATTTCTACTTTTAGGTCTCGCATAGTTTTATTTATTTCATTCACCTGTTTAATTGTATTTTCCTTTATGTCTTTAAGGAATTTCGTTGTTTCCTCTTTAAAGATTTCTATTGTGGGGCTGCGGAGCTGGGGGCGTTCCCCAGCGATCTCTGGCCCAGCTAGGTGAGTCGATTTGGGTGAAGGAAGAGACAACTCAGGCAGGGAGGGTGGACTGTTTCCACCACCTCCACTGCTGGTCCTGTTCTTTTCCACCTCTGCCTCTTCTCAGGCCTGGCTGAGCCAGCAAGAGACTGACTAGCTGGTGAGGGGTGCAGGGGAGCTTCTGGCAGTGATTTTGGGAGAGCAGATCTCTTCCCCAAGTGGCAGTATTACAGCTCTTATGACAGAAGCTCTCAGACAATGGAATAATTCCTGCACACCTTTAATCCTGAACACGATTCTTACAGTTTTTGAATGGGTCAGTGTCTGACAGCAGGTACTTCCTATTGGTTTGGCCTGAGAGCTTGGGAAGACCTCATCTACGTATTTGGGTCATGGTACTGTTTCTATGACTGATCTGTCTTGAGCCTATGTAACCTGTGGTCATGTCCTCACCTGTGGAAGAGGGGCTTGGGGCTTTGTCCTCTGTGACTGGTCTGTCTTGAGCCTATGTAACCTGTGGTCGAGTCCTCACCTGTGGAGGAGGGGCTTGGGGCATTGCCCTAAGCAACTGGTCTCTGTCAAACCTCTCTACAGGGGTCTACAGCTACATGTGGCCTTGATCTCCTAGGAGACTGGGAATTCACCTGCTGTCCCTTTCAGGGTCTCTGGGGATTCAACCTATCTTGACCAGGAATCAGGGTACCTTTCACAGCCCGCTGCCTCACACTATCATATTTATAAGATTGGATTTAAGGTCATTTTCTTGTGTTTTGATTATATTAGAATATCAAGGGCTTGCTGTAGTGGAGTAGCTGTGCTTTGAAGGTGTCATATTGCTGAGGCTTTTGTTGATTATTTTGTTTTGATGGCCTTTGGCCATCTGGATGATTTTGATCCCTGGATGTTCTTGTAGCAGGTATTGGGAGTAGGGTGAAACTTGATGGTCCTGGGGAGGCAGGCCTCTAATGTGTATCCTTGTGCTGTATGTTTCTGGATCTACCAGTCTGTATAGTTTAGGAACCCTGGCAACTTGACTAGACCTAGAAGGTTCAGCCTGAAGGGAAGATGGGTGGGGGAAGGGAAAGGAAGGCTCAGGAATCTCAGATAAAGGTGAGAAGAGAGGTGGCAGGAGAATGGAGGTCCCCCTGGGAGAGCAGACTGCTCAGAGAAGCCTGGCTTGACACAGAAGGCTCAGCAAGCAGGGAAGATCCTCCATATTTTTTTTTATTGATTTTAGTTTGAACTTTGTTTTGTTAGATACTGAAATGATTATACAAGCCTGATCTTAAATTCATTTTCTTAGGATATCTCTTTCTATCTTTTACTCTGAAGTAATATCTACCCTTAATGCTGAGGTAGGTTTCTTACATGCAGCAGAAAGATGGGTCCTAGTTTGTATCTATTCTGTTAATCTGTGTCTTTGTATTAGGGAATTAAGGCCTTTGATATTGTGAGAGAACAATGATCAATGATTGCTAACTCCTGTTATTTTGTTGTGGGTGTGGGATTAGTTATTGCCTGTGTTTTTGTGGATCTAATTCGCTTCCTTAGGTTGGAGTTTTTCTTCTAGCACTTTCTTTGGGACTGAATTTTGTGGATAGATGTATTTTAAATTTGATGTTGTCAAGATACATCTTTTTGTCTCCATTTATGGTGATTGAAATTTTTCCTGAGTATAGTAGTCTGGGCTGGTGTATATTTGGTCTCTTAGAGTCTGCAAGATGTCTGTCCAGACCCTTCTGATTTTTATAGTCTCTACTGAGAAGTCAAGTGTAATTCTAATGGGTCTGCCTTTATATGTTACTTTGCCTTTCCCCCTTGCAGCTTTCAATATTCTTTGTTCTGTATGTTTAGTGTTTTGATATTATACGAGATGGGGACTTTCTTTCCTAATCCAATATATGTGGTACTCTGTAAACTTCTTGTACCTTTATAGGCATGTCCTTTAGTTTATGAAAATTTACTTCTGTGATTTTACTGAAAATATTTTCGGAGTCTTTGATTTAGGTTTCTACTCCTTCTTCTGTTATTCTTAGGTTTTGTCTTTTCATAGTATCCCAGATTTCCTGGATGTTTTGTATCAGAAAGTTTTTTAGATTTAACATGTTCTTTGACTGATGTATTCATTTCTTCTCTCATATCTTCAATGCCTGAAATTCTATCTTCCATCTTTTGTATTCTATTGGTGAAGCTTGCCTCAGTAGTTACTATTCACATTCCTAGATTTCTAGGAATTTCTAGGATTCCCTCAGCTTGTGTTTTCATTACTTCTATTTCTATTTTAAGGTCTAAATAGTTTCATTTGTTGCCTTCAACATTAGTTTGTGTTTTTTCGTGGTTTTCTATAAGGGGTTTATTCATTTCCTCCAACTATTTGGTTGTGTTTTCCTGGCTTCCTTTGAGAGATTTCTTCATTCCCTCCCATTGTTTGTTTGCATTTTCCTGTAATCTCTAAAAAGGATTTATTCATTTCCTCTTTAAGGACTTCTATCTTTTTAATATAGGTGGTTTTTGAGGTCTTTTTATTGAATATTTTATTTACATTTCAAATGTTATCCCTTTCCCTGTTTCTCCTCTGCAAACTCCTTCCCCCCCTTACCATGCTTCTATGAAGGTGCTTCCCCACCTACCCACCCACCCACCCACCCACCCACGCCTGCCTCACCCCCTGGCATTCTTCTACATTGGAGCATCAAGCCTTCACAGGACCAAGGGCCTCCCCTCCCCTTGATTTGAAATAAGGCCCCTTCAACTCCTTCAGTCCTTCCCCTAACTCCTCCATTGGGGTCCCTGTGATCAGTCCCATGGTTGACTTCGAGCATCTGCATCTGTATCATTCAGGATCTGCAGGCCCTTTTTTTGTGATTCAGCTATGTTGGAATATTTAGGACCTACTGTGGTAAGATAGCTGAACTCTGGTGGAGACATACTTCCACGACTATCCTTGACTGTGTTCTTATGAAGGCACCCAGGCATCTGGATTTCTGGTGATTATAGATGTAGGTACTGATTTCTGGGTTTGTCTTGTTGGATGAAAGTTTTATCCCTTAGTTTTGTTTCCTCTCTGACTTTTCAGAGAATGTGTTGGCTAAGTGTTGCCTGTTTTACTGCCCTGTTCAGCTGGTGTGCTTAAGGGGAATGCTTGCTGGTCTTGGAGGCGGAGGGGAAAGAAGAGGAAGATGGCTGAGGAATCCATAGGAGGCAGGATGAGGGAGGGGCAGGATGCTGTTCCTGGTTTTCTGTTCCAGTGCTGTGATGACCCTGAGAATTGGATCTGGAGTAACATAGAGTGGTAGGCAAGGGGTATCTGCCTGTGTTGGGGGCTGGGACACAGAGATAAGGGGGAAAGAATAGGGTATGGGGATGGGATGGTCTGTAGGATTCATAGGAGGCTTGGATGGGAGAAGAGAAGCTGCAGTTGGTGTTCTGAGTGATCCTGAGAATTAGGTCTAGGGTTTGAATGAAGAAGAGAATGATGTACTGTATTGAATCTTATCTTAGTTACTTCCCATCACTGTGACAACCAAAGCAACTTAAGAAGAAAGGGTTTATTTTGGCTCTCAGTTTTGGAGTGTCACTTTGGAAACTCACAGTGACAGAAGCTTAGAGCAACTGGTCACATTGCATCTGAAGTCAGGAAGCAGAGAACAAGGAATATCTATGCTCTGCTCATTTTCTTCTCTTCATATGGTCTAAGATTTAAACTCAGAGAATGATTCCTCCACTTTTAGGCTGTGTCTTCCCACCTCAGTTAACAGAATCTCCCACAAGTATGGACAGAGGCTAAATAGTCCCTCACAGATGTTCCTTTAACTTGTTTTCTTAAATGATTCTAGGCTCTGTCACGTTAACAATGAACACTAAACATTACAAATATGTTCTCAGAACTGTATCTTAGTTATTGTGTGCTGCTGTTGCCAGAGTGAGCAATTGATAAATTAATTTGTTTGGGTCACAGTTCTCCAAACTGGAAGGCCCTGGGTTAAAAGACCACAGCTGGTGGTACTTCCCAGCTCTGTTACATAGTGGATGTGTATTGTAGTGAAAACTGCATGTGAAGCAGGGAGGGGAGAAAGCTCATCCCTCTGTTAGGATCTACCTCCTGCATCCCACAATAATGATGTTAAACTACTCTTGAGGTTCCTACCAATCAGCACTGATCCATCCATGAGTAAATGTTCAATGCATGAAAACAAGAGTCCTCATTTAAGTCACAGCAATTGTTTACAATGTTGTGAAGTTAAATCTTTTATCTTTTGCATTTTTGAAATGATTATTGAGTGGATGAATAACCAGTGATTGGTATTATGAATATATGATGAAAAACTTATACAACTACTTGTGAGCAGATCAAAAATCTAGTGTGATATGAACCAAATACATTCTTAACTGACATAATGCAGTGATCCATTTGAAAGGCACAATAGGGTTCTTCCTGAGAAGTTGAAGGAGTCTTTCAGGAACTGAGCTATGCTCTAAGAGATTTATACTATACAGAACCCACTGGACAGACAAGCAGTCAGAGGGAAGAGTGAACAGGGTGTCTCAGGAAGTGCCTTGAGCAAAGGTCAACAGAACCAAGAACACTGAAGAAAGAGAAATGCCAGAAGAGGGTCAAAGTCAAAAGTAAACGACATGTTAGAGATTCTAGGAGAAGTTATAGGGCTAGAGATGAAAGCTAGGCTTCTTTAGAAGTCATTAATGAACAAGTTTGTCTGTATTAAACTGATGAGAAAGCATTCTGTGGTGATAGTGGAGGGAAATGGCTTCTCACACTCTCCTCATCACTGATATAAGAAATACTCTGATGGCTATCACCCAAAGATGCCCTCAATTCCATTAACTACACATTTATATTGAATTATACTTTGTGGTATTTTTAGCTATGAAAGCTCCTCCATTATCAAATCAGGAAATGGGTCCTTACTTTATAATTTCATTTCAGAGCTGCCCCACAATCACCCTTAATAAGCATTAAATCCATTACCTCAATTTGCAAAGATCACCAAGAGCTTCCTCACAGATCATGTTCATGTTGGAAGCCAGGTGGCCTGTAATCTATAGGAGCCCTCAGAAGATGTGGTGAGCAAAAGATCCCAAAGCTTACACACCCTAGGAGTTACTGTAGACAACTTCAGTGAGAAGGAATCTGATCTCATAGCACACTGAGGAAACTTGATGGTAAACAGACAACCCCACCATAAATCCCTTGAGAAATCTTACTTCCACTGGCTGTTTCTTACTTATTTTCCTATTGCTGTTTTTCTATTCAATCCTCCTCTATTATTGGCAATGAATTTGTAGTCTGTCTGAAAAAAATGGAGTTTATTCTGATTGCAATCCATCTTGGAGGCTGAAGCTTATGCAGGATGGAGCACTTCTACAAAGGCCACAGTTTCTTCTATGAAATCTATACTTCACCCGTGGAGGCAGCAAATCAAGGTGATTTTAAGTTGAGATTAAATACTTCAGGGAGCACATAATGTATAATTAATTAAGACATTGTAGAGATCATAATGCATTTCAGCCATAGACATTTATCAAATGCCTCTGGATTCTACAGACACTGTTCGGGTGTATTGGATGCATCTTTGAGTAAACAATTCCTGTCAACATGAAGGTGACATTGCAGAAAGATAATCCATGCAGCAAGCTTAACTAAACCTGAGTGTTGTGGCCTTGGCCTCAGGATCACCCATTAGTTTAGTTTTACTCAAACATGGAATTGCAAAACACTGCCTTGGGAACATAGCAGGGCCTGATTTAATAGATATAGATAGTATTCAAACTCCAGTCTGTACAATCTACAGGTGTGGTGCATATCACTAATCCACAGGCCATATTTAACACGGTAATAACTCATGACTTTTGCATTCTCGATTTGCTTTCTAGAAAAGGTGTTGAGGAAAATTCTGTTCAGAAAGAATGGAGAAAAGAATATTTTAGTCAACTGAACTTGAAGAGAACTGGGTAACAATATAAATTACCATGTAAAAGATCTGAGAATTTCTTCAGTAAAGAAAACTTGAGCATTGTTCTATCCATTTTGTTCTAAATGACAACAAAACACCCACCCTCTTCATTGTAGTATAAAAACTGTCTAAAGCCGTGTGTGAGGAATTTCTCCTCTTCCTTAGAACTCTTACTCTTCATGCACTGTAGTGGAAGGCTGGAAGATGTTGGCTATCCTCAACTGTCATAAAGGCCCTGGCTCTTTCTTCTAAGCACAAGACAGGGTAAAAAGAAGAAAGTGTAACAAATCCATTTGGCCAAGGTTTTACAGGAGCCTGGAGCTTTCAGAAGTGACTATCTGAGACCTGGGAAAACTGCCTGGTTTTATGCTTGCTTTTATATTAGATGACGAAGGAATGGCTGTACAGAGATGTTAATGGACAAGGAGCCCAGCTAATAATGATGGAGACTGGGAAGTCAGAAAGGACTCCCTGCCTAGATAGCATTATTCCATACAGGTACTGGGCAGATTTTTCTAGAATGAAGTTCTTGAGAGAGAAGGGTTATGAGACAGAGTGAGCTTAGCATTTTAGGATTGTGTTCTATGCTCTAATTCAGGAAAGAGAAAGGCTGCTCTCTGTGATTTGCCTCAGGGACAAAGTAGGACTGGAAGAAAATGGCAAGATGCTGCTTCAGAGATGCCGTATTTGGAGGGTTATCTTTTGAGCTCCAACTGAACTGCTAGCTTTTTATTTTAAAATTTAGCTACTGTTTAGTAATTTTGGGGTTGAAATTAAAAACAAAAAAAGTTAGACTCAGAGATGACCACTTTATATTGAATAATAAGGTAGGGGCAAATCCTTGAGAAAGTAATTCTCCTCTCAGCTACCATTCACTGCCTGCAATTCTTCTGTGGGTAATATCCCGTGAGACCTCCCTTTTCTATGTAAGTATCTCTATTGGTGTAGTCATGATTCAGGTTCTGTTTAGGCGGCCATATTGTTGTGGTATCATGGGTATAATAGTTTCCCTGTCTTTTCTAAGAGACACAATAATCATAGCAAAATTCTTGGTCCTCTGGTTCTTACAATCTTTTTGCCACCTACTTCACGATGCTTCCTGAACCTCAGGTGCAGAAATTGTATTATAGATATTCTCATTGGGACTGGTAATTCCACAATCTGATTTATTACTAGTTGTGGCTTTTCTGTAATGATCTCTGTTTGCTGCATGGTTATCCCTAAAATCATGAGGCCTTCAATTTGAGCAGCAGGGTTGGGGGTATGGGAGGGGTGAGAGGGAGTAAAGGGAACTGGAAAGTAATGAAAGTATATTTTCATTAAAAAATTAAGAAGATAAAAATATAAGGATTAAAACCAGAATTAGCACTAGTTACATTAAAGTTAGTTACAGTTTATAGTGATAGATGATGCAAACCTAGAAAAAGTAAAATAATATTGATGAAACTGACACTTTGAAAATTCTAGACCTACGATGTTTACCACCTTTTGTAGAAAGATACAGAAGAAAAAAGTCATGAATATTAATATTTCAGGAAGAGTAAACACACAATGAATGCAAAGATTGTTAGGAAGTAGATAATTGTGGCAAATACCTCATGTAAATGTAAAAGTCTTCGTCTTTTTTCTTGTTTTAGTCCTCACAATTTATTTTTCAAATTCCAAAGAAATAGCAAAATGGTCTTCGGGATAATTAACTATTTAACTCCAGAGATGAAGAACTCTCTTGGAAAGAAAGAATTACCAGGCTTGCAATAATTACCCACGTTGTACACTGTGTCACTATAAGGAATCTCCCTCACTCAATAATCTGTACATGAACTTCATAGCCTTGGGTTAATTTTAACTCATTCCAATCAATGAGTTCTTCAAAAGTCTTGGGCACATGAATTCACTATATTACATATTGTATGTACTCTTTCTTGGGAAACCCTGGGCTACAGCTTCCTTCTTCCATGCAGCACAGATGGAAAAGTGTGCCTCTCATAGCTTCTAACCCAAATGCCTAGGAAGTTATACCTTTCACCACATGTCACCATGATCTGGCAGTGTCTTGAGACTAAGGTGGGGTGATTTAATTGCTGAGGGAAGTATGACAGTTACTTTTGTGCCCTGTGACAAAATTCCTGGCTCCCACCATTTAATAATTTATTTTGGCTCATGAATTCAAAGGGTTCAGCCCATGGTTACTTGGCTCTATATCCAAATGTCATGGTGGCGGAAGTGGGTGGTAGAGGAGAGACAGTCACTTTATAGCACTTAGAAAACAGAGAAAGAAGGAGTCAGAAGTGAGCAGTATTTTCCCAAAGACTCCCTCTAACTATGCCTCACATGACATTTCTGGAGCCTCCATAAATCGTGGTATGTCTGGGATCTCAACTGTCACTAGCATTTCTGTGAAGAATGACTCAGATTCACCATCGTGGGGTTGGGTAAGGGGAGAGGGAGACATGGATAGCAAACCTCTTCTCTGTTCTGTATGCTCCAGACAAAGCTGGTCTCTGCAAACCCCTTGACCTCTCCCCTTAATGGGGAGAGGCTCACATTAGATACTGCAGTTTGTTGTGGGGCTTCTTCCCAAAGGTGAGTTAAAGACCTGTTCTCAGAGTGTTGGTTGCTGGAGGTTGGTGGAACCACTAAAACATAAGGTTGAAGGAGGGCTTCTGTTACTGTGGTCATGCCCTTAAAGGGGATGTAGGACCTCAGCACCCTCCTCTTCCTCTCTTGAGTATCTGTGAATGAGGAGGATCATTTTGCATTACCATATGCTTCCCTGTGCTCTCCTAAGTCATGGGGTTTCTCAAAGCAATGAGATAAAACAACCTTAAAGGCTCCAAAGCTGTGAGCAAAAATAACTCTCACCCTTTGTAAGTTGATTATCCCCAGCATTTATTATGGTGGCATGAAACTGATTGACACCAGGTTATAGTTGGAATATTTCCATATCAAAAAACATCGTGTTCTTTGTCCTTGACTGGTAACTGGCCCTGAAGTAATGGAAATGTAAATCATACCTAGTTGTCATCACTTTGACTCAGAGAAGGCAAGTGCAAGCTCAGGCTGTAATTGTCTGCAGCTGTCAGCCCCTAGGATCAAAGCTTCTCTTTTCCAATACTTTTGAGAGACAATGAACATCACAAGTTCTCTTTTGACTTCTTTCTGTTTAGTTAGCTTTCATGCTATGGCTGACAATGAGGTTTTCAGGGCCACCTTTCAGCTAACTGCTGCTTTTTGCTCTGGATTTTAAGTTCACTTTGCTACGTCCCCCTTTGCAGTTCTGTACTAGAAGACTGTGTGGCACAGTGGGGGCATCTTTGCCCCTCTGAAGGATGGCTCTTTAAACCCGTTTACAAAAGTTGATGCATCACTGGATAATTTCAATCACAGAATTGTGGAAGAATCAATCAACACAGTTTTATGTTTTAAGCATATTTTGTCTGAATTTTCACACATAAAACCTTCAAAAAGAAAGAATTGTATGCAGTGGCTGTCTAACAGGCACAATCCATTGTCCCCCTTTCCAAATGTTGGTTCTGAAGATAGCCTCCTAAAAAGTCACTCTGAAGGTGATTATCTTCAAAATATTCTACTTAGTGATTACTTTGGGGCTTTGGGATTCAAAAAGGATTAAAATCAGTCCCCTCTGTCCACGATCTCATCTTTTCTCCAAGGTCATAACCATCAGCAGAACTCATTATAAGAAAATATTTCCAGTAGTGTAATAAGAATTTGGGTTCAGACAAAGTAATAAGGACCTACAATTCCTAGAAACCTATACCTATATGTTCTTGCCGGGAAGTGTGGAGTAGTGGGTCCTTCTAGCAGCAAGGGAGCTTGGACATTTGGCTATTGTCAGGGTAAACAAGATTCTGCTAGATAGCTAAGGGTCAATGACAAGCTCACTATTTGTCATGGACCATAATAAGCATCAAGATGGAGTCACAGATGTGAATAAACAGTGATGTTTAGTGCATTAGGGACTGGTGTAGGACCATGCACAGGATTATTAGATGAGAGGTTCCTGCTAAACTCAAGCAACAGAATGATTATAGAGGAAGGAACATCTGTAAAACAATGGGAGTTATCAAGGTAGGGTCTTGGCAGTACAGATGGAGAATGAGGGTAACATTTTAGATAGAAAAAATGATTGAAAGACCAGAAGGCAGCCAACTACCTGTGACTGGAGAGATCCACAGTCAGCCAAAATGCAGAGAATAAGTAACCTTGCATAGCACTACTTGTTACAGCTACAACACAACCCCTATACTTACTACCCCTAGATCACTGTGGAAAAGGGGTGGTTGGGCAGACTGTAAAAGCCAAAGGACTAGCTCTGTTGCTAGGTAGTTTTCTAGACATGATAGGAAAACTGCACCTATAAAATTTGTATAATATTGTTCCCTAAACAAGATCTGCATCATAATCACTTGACACGCACATCAATGGTGATGGAAGAAATTTCACAATGCCCCACTCTTAGATCAAGACCTACAGGCAGTTAATGGTTGTAGAGAGAGGAAAAAATCAGTTTTCTCTAGAGATCAGGTCCATGATTGGCTATGCATGTCCAAGCAGTGTCATGTGTACATGTGTACAAGTAAACGTGTACATATTAAGACATATAAATGGTGTGTGTGTGTGTGTGTCTGTCTGTCTGTCTGTCTCTGTATTTTTTTAATTTTTAAGATTTTATACATGAACATACTGTGTTTTGGATTCCATCCAAAGAGATTTTGGATGGAATAAAAACACTCCAATATCCAGAGGAAAAAATTAAGTAATATCAAAATAATAGTACATGACTTAGTTGGCCCTTGCCCACTTGACCCAAGCTGTAGGGCTATTTGAGAAGCAAGAACCACAATTGAAAACTTATCTCACCAGTTTGGCCTGCATGCAAGCACGTGGAACATTTTATTGCTTACTGACTACTGGAGGGCCCTAGTCACTGTGGGCAGTATCACTCCCGGAGAGATGGTACTGAGTTCTACAAGAAAGCAAGCTGAGTAAGCTCTTAGAAGCACGGATTAAGATTTCTCCATTTTCTCTGCTTCAGTTCCTGTCTTCAGATTCTTGCCTAGAGTTCCATCCCTGACTTTCCTCACTGATGGAGTGTGATCCTAGACTTGTAAGCTGAAATAAGTTGCTTTTGGTCATGTTGTTTTACCACGGCAATAGAAACTCAAGAGACTGCAAACTACAGGTAACCAACAATCAAGTTACAAGACTGTATTCTCATAAATTCTATATAGCAACTGAAAATTGAAGGCATTTGATACCAAGGCTTTCATGCTGTATAGAGTGTATAGCACCAGGCCTTTCATTACATGTTCTAATTCATGTCTTCCCTAATAATGCATTTCAACCACCATATGATAGTTCAAACTTCTATGATACACTGGCTCTATTTATAAAAATGACATGCAATGCATTATCGTTTTATATGTCTTACTTTCAGAATAATCATTGTAAATGAAAAATGTTCTTATTATAAGACTGTATCTTCATTTTAATCTGTCATTGATATGCAAAACATAGGAGTTATACTTATCAGTGGGTATTACATACTGATCACTGTGTGAATATATAACACGATTCAGGATAATCTATCTACTTAAATGTTTTTCATTTATTGTAAACATTTTAAAATATTTCCATTTAACTTCTTGGAATTTATAGTCTGTAATTGTTAATTGTAGCCACTGTACTATATAATAGTATTCAGGACCTATTGATCCCTCTAACTGTAACTTGATGCTCATTGATCAACATCCCTCAACCCACTGTCCCCAGCCTCTGATAATCACCATTATGGTCTCAATGTCCACAACATTATTTTTTTCAGATTTTCCTTATGATTGAGATTATATGAGGCTTGTCTTTCTGTGCTTAAATTATAGATAAAACAATGACCTCCAGTTCAATCCGTATTATCTCGAATGACAAGGTCTCTTAAATCTGAATAGCATTCTCTTTCATGTACCACGTGTCTATGGTCCTTCATAAGTTGGTGGATATAGGCTGTCCCTCTAGCCTAGTTATTGACAACAGAAATTTATGAGACTGCAAGTGTCTCTGATATGCTGATTTATTCCAGCCACTGGATGGAATGTTATATAAATACCTCTAAGATCTATTTACTCAGAAGATGCATTTGTTGTTTTTTTAGTCTGGGCAATCTATCCACTGTTAAGTTGAGAGCAAATGTCTCTGAGAATTATCAGAATAGAAACTATTTTTCATAAGGTTTTTAGAGTTTGCCTTGTATATTTGGGGCTAAACTGGGGCATACATATTTAGACTTGTTATTTGCTTTTACTGATCAAATCCTTACCCTTATATGGTAGCTGTTCTTGTTTCTCTTTACTGCTTGAATTTAACATTTGTTTCAGTTGTTAGTATGACTGCTATTTTTTTTCTTTCTGTTTGTGTGGAATATGTAATCTCATCCCTTTATAATAGTTATATGGGTCTTCAAAGATACAAGTTTCTTGTGAGTAGCATATAGTTGAGTTTATGTTATTTATAAGTCTCTTGGGTACATTTGGTCAAAGATGCAGTTTAGCATCGATGTCTTAGTTTTCTGTTCAAATATTTCTCTGTTGGGTATATTTCCCTTCAAAACAATGAAAGTCTTGTTTTAATCTTTCTTAACTCTTGGAGTTTCTGCTGAGAAGTCTCTGTCATGATGGCTAGAGCTTCCCTTGATATAATTTGTTCTTTTATAACATTTGGGCATTTTCCCCTTTATCTTTCATCTGTGAGAACTTCATTATAATACATTGGTTTAGATTTGGTTAAGTCAAATTTTACTAATTGTCTTTGTCCTTCCTGCGTTTGAATATTTGTATTTATTTATTTGTGTGTGTGTGTGTGTGTGTGTGTGTGTGTGTATTCAAATGTGCATATAATTGCTGGGGTGCAGCTATAGACACCAGAAGACAACTATTAGGAGTGAGTTCTCTCCTTCAACCATGCTGGATTCCAGGGATCAAACTCAAGCCCTCAGCTTAGCAGCAGGCACCTTTACCCACGGAGCCATTTGTGCCTTATATATGGAAGCTAGGGGGATCTCAATTCAGGTCTCTATACTTATACAGCAAGAATATTACCTATGCATCCAACCCAGATATTATTTATTTGAATAAGTTTGCTTTTTAGCACTATTCCAAAATTCCTGTAAGATTTATCAGCTTGTTTTTCTCTTCTTACTGTATATTTTCAAGTAGCCTATCTTTGAGTCCACTAATTCTTTCTTCTGTTTGCTACTGATGCTTTTGTTCACATTAACAGAAAATTTCCTTAGTGTATTGGTTAATTCAGGAATTCCTGTTTCCAAAAATTGCTACCAGCCATACATTAACCCCTTTCATTGAAATATGAAAATGTGTCTCTGTGTTTCCTTTATAAATTTGTTCAAGTTCTGAGAGATCTTCCATGTTGTTAACTACTTGGTCAATCTCTGGTACTGTATTTTTGGGGCTAGATGGAGCTGTGATTTCCTGAAAGCTATTGGATGACATGCATCACTGCTTGGGTATTTAAGGGTTACTGATCTGCTCCAGATCATTTTCTAGTCTGGCTTTAGAACATCTAAGCACACTGCTTATTTTTTCTAACCTTGTAATCACGTGCACTGTTTCAGCCCTGAATGGTATCTGGGTCTAGATATGTAAGAGCAAGCAGCTACCCTGTGTGTCCTATGCAGTCTGCTGGAACACTGTGCTCTCTACAGCTCAATGTGTTCTCTGCCCCTTAGTCAAACCTAGGCCCAGGCACTTTGTTATCGGTCTGTGTTCAAACAAAACTGTGATCTCTGCTCAGTTCTGAGGAAATTCTTCATAGATAACCAGGCAAAGGTCCCATGTCATGTCAGCAGCTTCCAAAGACATCAATCTATAACACTGGACACATAGTGTGCCAAGACCATTATAATACTTGATCAGACTAAGGCCCACACTTCTATGACTTTTATAAAAATATATTTATTTAATGTATGAGTGCTCTGCTTCAATACACCCTCAGGCCAGAAGAGGGCATCAGATTCTCTTATAGATAGTTGTGAGCCACCATGTGGTTGCTGGGAATTGAACTCAGGACCTCTGGAAGAAGAACCAGTGCTCTTAATTGCTGAGCCATCTCTCTAACTCATATATGATTTCTTATTGCTGAGGTAAACTTGTAGTCCAAGACCACTGCTTTGAGACACAGTGATACCAGATGAAGTATAAGAGAAAGAAGTTCTTCTCTTGGCTCTGCTGAAGATGTTCTAAAGACTCTTTGCATAGGCAAACTCGGGGATAAAGTCCAGTGACTTCCCCAGTGTTAGATTTCATCAGCATGGCTTTAGATTTCAACGCAACCAATGTCTTGTTCTTACAACCCTTAGCCCTCCAGATAAAAGGGTTCACATACTCTTGTGCTGTTTGAGGTTAAGGTAGTGTTGGTGAAGGCAGACCTTATTCACCTGTGCTGATATTAATCTGGGTCATGTCTGTTTCTTACAGGTCAAGGACATAGATGGTCTAAGATGAACACTAAAGCCCATATCACAGCCAGTAGTGATGTGCTTTGAGATTCCAGTTTATTTCCCTGATGTCAGGTCAGTTGTTCAGCCCATTTGTGACCACTGGCTTGGTGACATTTGTGTACCAAAAGTCAAGGGTGGATACTGTGGTGGTTTGAATAGGAATGGCCTTATCGAAGTGGGATGACTTTGTTGGAAAAAGTATATCACTGTGGGGGCAGACTTTGAGGTCTCAAGTTACATGTAGTGAGGCACATAGTCTTCTGCTACCTGAAAATCAAAATGTAGAACTCTAAGCTCTTCCTCCAGCACCATGTCTGCCTACATGCCACCATGCTTCCTGATAGGATGATAATGGACTAAACCTCTGAAACCTTAAGCCAGTCTCAATAAATGTTTTTCTTTGAGTTGCCATGGTCACAGTATTTCTTCACAGCAATAGAATCCCCAGCTAAGACAGTGATAGTCTATTGGCTATGAAAGTTCATGCCAATCTGTATCACACCCAAGTTTCACAATCAGGAACATAAGAAGTCTAAAACTGATGTGGCTTAAATTTAGGCCTCTACATGTCTCCTCCAGATGACTCTAGCCTATGTATAAGACCTCGGTTTCTACCAGATGTTAAACCTGCAACAGGCCTGACCCTGCATGCTGAGTAAAAGTCCCAGGCTAGTTGATTAGTTAGTGGAATGTGGCTCCATAGGTGGCAATCACTTTGCTACTTGATCTAATCTAGTCCTGGATTCAATCTAAATCCATTGTGCTGACAGTGGTTGTCATAGGCTTTGTCAAGCACTCGGTTTTATTATGGACTGCCACTTGTTTTCAGATCTGAGGCCTGGACTAATTCTCTTTTCTCCACCCTCTGGATGCTAGCTTGGAGTTGAGGATGATGGTGCTGACATGGGCAAGTCTTTCTTCAAAGTATGTCTGTGTTTTGTTGGTTGCTAACTTCCTTAGTCCTCTTGCTAATGGCCAATGCATGGATAGCTGTTCAAGTCATGTCCATGAGGAGAGAACCATAGCTAACACAATCAGTCCTTATCATAAAACTGTGGAGAACCATGTCTAGTCAAACATTTGCCTTGCTTCCTTTCCTTGTCCTTGGTACCCACTGTCCACCTTTCTTCTCCTCCCTTTCTTTCTTTTTTTACTCATTCTCTTAGAGCCAAATGCTTCATAACGCCCCCTGCCTCCAAACACACACACACACACACACACACACACACACACACAGACACACACACACACACACACACACACACACACTTTGTTCTTTACTCTTAATCATAGTTTGATCTGTACTTTTTCCTTGGAGATGAATGCTTCACAGAAAAAGAGAAATTCTGTTTGTACATCTGATAACTCGCCTGAGAAGTCAACTATTACACACAAATATCTAAAAGATGTTGAATCCCTGATAGTAATAAGTCAGCTTGTCACTTTTATTCCTTACTCTAGTCATCCCTTTGGTTATTTGTCCTTGTCCTTATCACTCAAAGGGAGAAGAAAATACCCCTAATGGCAAAACCTACTTAGTGATATCCTTAATGCAATATGGTTTAAAATCAAAATAACCTATCCACATTCACCTACTATTGTATATAGATAGATTATATTGTTGGTGTTTTAAAAATACTTTTTTCTCCAGTTGAAATCCCATGCACTTTATGCACTCTGCTTATTTGAAGCCTTTATGACATCCTGAAGTGATAGAATTTTGTGAATAAAAGGCCACCTGGCTCCCCAGAGTCTGTTTTTTATTCCAGCCTATTTGAATGGGGCTTTTTTTCAGTCACAAGATACACCTAAAAATAGATTTTGTAGTGAATAAGCCAGTGTGACCATGTAAAGTGTGATGAATTGGCCAGCATAGCTATGGAAAGTGCCAATTCTGTCTTTCAGGAGAGCCTTTTGAATCTTGTTTCTGCCTCTTTATCTTTCCTGTGTTTATATAAACTAGAAATTGGTCTAGGTCCCAAGTACCTGCCTCTTTCTCTCTCTCTCTCTCTCTCTCTCTTTCTCTCTCTCTCTCTCTCTCTCTCTCTCCCTTCCTTCCTTCCTTTCTTCCTTCCTTCCTTTCTTTCTGTTTGGCCTTCAGACTAAACAATTGGAAGCCAAGGTAACTGGTATTTCTGAATTTAGAGGTCCTTTGTACAGTTATTCATCTCCCTCCAACAAGGAATAAGTATCAACAATACCATGTTAACAGCAAGCAGAGGGGCAGGACCAACTAGTAAATCTAAGAAACTCTAGTTGTGAGAAGGGGCTTAAGCGATATGTATTGTGTTTGCTGGGTGACACTACATGACACATATTCCAGGTGTTCTAGTTGTATGAAACATATGGTTACTAGTAGTTCTAGATGAAGGATATATATACATATACATATATATATATATGAAAGAACATATGTATGTAGGATACATAGGTAGAATACATATGTGGAATAATATATACAGATAACAAAGTATAAGAACTATAGACATAGATTAACAGGTATATGTTGAATTGGAGTTTACAGAAGCATTACTATTGAAAATTTATTTCCATAGTGACCAATATTTGGATACATTCTGGACAAAATAAAGCCATTGCATTCTACAAACTTGATGTATATTAAGTTTGTAGAAATTTAAAACTGTGTTTCCATAAGAAGTAAACATGTTCTAAAATAATAGTTGAGTTGTATTGCATGACTATTTAGTGGATGTTTAAAAGCATGTGAGCATGAGGAGGCACATGTGGAAGTTTCCATTTCACTGTAGGACAACTTCTTGTACATAACTTTCTATTACACTTCAAGAAATTTAGTGCCTAGTATTAATTTTCTACAGAGTGAAAAACAATAGCTTGAGCTTATGGAAGATGGTATAGCTGCTGGTCGTCCAGCAATTTCACAGTAAATGTACACTCAGAGGAACTGAAGGCAAGATGCTAAGAATGGCTTTGCCCTCACATTCGTGGTATTATTGGCCATAGTTGACTTTGGAAGTTACTTGAAGCTCTACCAATGGGTGGTTTAACAAGTAAAATGTGCTTTCTAAGTGCAATGGCATATTGTCCAATCATAAACATGTAGAGAAATTGATACATGCTACAACTGGCTGGCCTCTGAGCACATTATCCTATAGAAAATAAGCCAGGCACTGGCTTATGAATTGATAAGGGCTGTAGTATTTGGATCCCCAGAACCCATGTGGAGAAGTAATGGAAGTAGCGGCCCCTCTGTAATCTTGACTCTGTGGAGGTAGAGACAGGAGGTCTCCTGGGAACTTGCTGGTCTGCTAAGCTCAAGGTGCAGTAACAGACCCTATATTTTAAAGTAAGGTAGAAAGCTATTGAGGAAGACTTACAGCATCACCTCTCATCCTTCACTTGCATGTGCACTTAATCTCTGACACAGCCAAACACTACTCACACATGAGCATGTATATTATAATACACAAAGAATAAAACATTTTTACCAAATAAATACATCTGTTAGAATAATATTACATAAAATTAAAATACAAAACAAAATAAGTCATGCAAGTATCAAGGATGACAAAATAAAGAAAAAGCAAAGGGCTGTTTAGTTTTATATCAACTTGATATGAGGTAGGGTCATCTGGAAAGACTTAATCTCAATTGAGAAAGTATTCCCATCATATTAGCCTTTAGGCAAGGCTGCAGGACATTTTCTTGACTAGTAGGAAGACCAGGCCATTGCAGGCAGCACCATTCTGGGCAGATTCCTGCAATGTACAAGAAAGCAGGCTGAGCAAGCCACAAAGAGCTCACCAAGGTTCCTAAATGAGTTCTTGCCCTGATTTTCCTTTTATGGTGGGCACCGGTGTGCTGGATGGAATAAATCTTTTCCTTTCCCAGTTGTTTTGGCTGTGGTCTTTATCACAATAATAAGAAGTAAACTAGATCAGAAATTGCTACCAGAATCACGTGGTGTTTCTATGACATGCTGGACCATGTTGTTTGGGAGAGGATTATGGGAAGAGTTTGGAACATTCGGCTTGAAGAGCCATTGAATACTAAAAGCTTTATGAGATTTTCTGTGGGAGCATGGAAAATGCTGAGAGAAATGTTGGTTGGTTTGTGAAGTTTCAGGGAGAAGTCTGACTCCCTTAAAGAGTAAATAAACATATATTTGAACAAAAATGTCCAGTTTTGGTTA